>NW_023270454.1:33174449-33237114 GCF_011800145.1 Mirounga leonina | reverse complement strand
AAGGAAAGGAAAGGAGAGGAGAGGAGGGAGGGGTAATTGGGGGACCACCTAGCTATGTTCAGTTTGTTATGTCAGCTTCTGTGTATCACAAAAATGTTTCAGCATGTGTTGAGAGATAGATGAGCAATTCAATCTTGCCCATTTTGTAGCTTAGCTGAAAGCAAAACCAATACAGCCTTAACATAGCTAGAAAACCACAATTAAAAATTCCCCAACTGGTGTGATCTAAACTTACAGAAATTAGGGTCTAGTTACTTCCTCTCTGCATATTTACTCCAAGGTGCAGTGAAATGGTCCCAAAAGAGAAGTGAGGAATTCCGTCTTGAAAAGTAGTATTCTCCCTAAATTACTAGCCAAAATGGAAAGCCAGTTCAGATTACAACATAACTTCACTAGGTAAAAGAGCATTCAATCTACCACTAATGCTGTAAGAAAAATAGTCAAGCCAGAGGGACACTTCAGAATCAACCTATTTTCAAAACCATTAGCACTTCTACTTTTTCCAATTAAGCTGACTCTATAGTAAAACAAAAAGCCTAATTTTATACTAGTTTCTGCCTAATAAGCAAGATGGTGTCATTACTCCATCTCTTTAGAGCAAGTACAGTACTACAGTATCCTAGCAAATTAACTACAAGAGTAGCCAAATCATGCAAAGAGCAAACCCAATAGTCATTCCCAAGATTCTTTTTATAGATAGCAATTTAGTCAATCAACCCTGGTGATCAATGGGGAGTTATATCAAAAGCAGACTGCCCTTATAGTCATAAAGCAGTGCTTTGGAAGCAAACCAGGTGGAGGGGCAGGGCAGGAACTATAGTTTTAAAACGTATAGCCAATACTACAATAAATACACCAATTTTCTTTATACTACACACTATAGAAAGTAATGCTTTACATACCTAATAACATCTTCTGTTTGCGGATAATAATAGGTATGGGTGGAGAACGGCAGAACCTTCTTCCCTGTTTACAAAATGGAGGATAATAATGGTTTTAACAGGTATTATGGGGTATGAGAAAGAAGGGAATCTTGGAGGAAAATGGCCTAGGATGCTGACCTATTTCTAAAAGTCAGGGATGAGTTAAACTATAATCTCTCTCTAATGGAATGACTTAATAATAACTGAGATTCAAACTGGAAACCCTAAATCATCCCCAAATAAAACTATGGTCATAATATGCTACCTTTTAAAAAGAAAGTATATATTATTAAAATAGTTATATCAAAAAAACATTTTAAATTGTTTTCCTCTCCAAAACATATTCTATGGAATTTATATTTTATCATAAGGTTTTAATCACTTTGGAGCTAGAATTGCTAATTTCTATAACAAATGGGTTCAAAGAAGTCAGAAACCCTCAGGAGCAAAGTCTGAGGTTATACTATATATAATTATATATTACTATATATATAAAGAAGTACTACACTTACTGAGTTAAAGTAGCCAGTCATCCATGGCAAGTAACAATACTAAACAAACAGAAAATGTTTACTTTATACTATTACTTTATACTATTTAAGATTTTCAGCAATTTTCCCCTAATTGGACCCTTTCCAAATGAAATCTTACAATATTTAAAACATATGAACAATATTATTAGTGTAAAATTTTTATAAGTTACAGATTTCCTGAGTTATATTTACTTACATAAAGAAAATTAATAAAGCAAAAAAAGGCTATCTAGTAAGTATAAAAACATGTAATCATTGAGTTTTTAGCAGTTTCAGCAACTTATTTCTATATTGTTTTGGTTACACTATATCAAGAAAATCCTGATAAAGATTAAGTAGTTGAATAAGAAATTTCTAAAAGATATATTGGAAATTTTCGATCCACATTCACAGTGTAATACTCCCTCTAGTCTTACACATTCCTGTCATGATGCCTAGAGACACTAGACATTATTAGAACACATTCCTACAGTGGGATGGCTAGCAATGATTTAACTATACATGGTAATGATTGATCTCTATCTAAATATATACCACTACACCCAAATTAAGTGAAATATATTCCCAATTCAGCTTATTTTAGCCAGAACCAATAAAGTTACCTGATAATTATACTTAACAAAACCTTCAAATCTGTGTTAAAACGTCTTTTCAGACATTTACCTGGCAATAATCACATAAATGAATAAGAGAAAAAGTGGCAAAATTAAAAGAACTACCCACTATTACCAAATAGAATTGTGTTCCAGGAATTCAAATCTTACATAATATTGGGGGGAGGGGGGGAGACCATTACCAACAAATTTCAGGAAGCTTAATAGAACATTAGAAATGGATCTCTAAGTACAGAGAATATAATCAGAATATTCCTAAATTCACAATGAGAAGAGTAGTAACAGAAGTAGGATTTGAACCTGCCCAACATCAAAATTTTTTTTTGATGGTAAGCTGTCTCAAAAACTGAATGGTGACCTAGATTGGCTTTCCTATTACTAAAGGTCTTAAAAGAATGATCCAATGCAGGTAAGACTTAAATAAGTGATATATTTAAAGATTTAAACTTTTTAAAAAACCAGGCTATCCAATTTCATAGTAGGCAATAATAGGATTTTTTTAAATGAAATAGAAAAGTATTGTGAAAAATACAAAATAACAATACTACCAAAGGAAAAAATTGAATTAGCAAATCCAAAACCTTCTTTCAAGAAAATTTTCACTAGTGAATTCTATCAAATATTTAAGAAAACCATATGCCAAGTTTTATATAAACTTTAAGTCTGGCATACAAACATTGGCCAGTATTATACAAAACAGAGGAAAAAAGGACACTTTCAGCTTTGACAAAAAGTTTAGCAAATCAAATCCAGTAATATATAAAAATAATATGTCCTAACAAAGCGGAGTTTTCCTAAGAATGTAGAGTTAACATGAAAAATACTTAGCGTTAATTCACAGTAATAGCTTAAAAGAAAAAAACTAAATGATCATGGCAGTAAATGTAGAGCATCCAGGGACGAAATCAAATACCATAAATAATTAAAAACAGACAGACAAAACCACTGAGTAAAGAACTTCTTCAACCAGATAAAGGGTATCTATGAAAGTCCTATGGCTAACAACAGATTTAAGAGTGAAATAAATATATTCTCCCTAAGTCTGGGAACATGGCAAGAATGTCTGCTCTCATTTATTTATACTCATAATTATACTGCAGAAATCTAACATAAAAAGGTAAGAGAAAGAAAAACAAAAAGATCAAAAAAGAGGTAAAACTGTCTCTGTTCATATGATTGTTTATGTAGAAAATCCTAAGAAATCTAACCCAAAAAGGTACTATAAACAGGAAATAAGCACTGGTGAGGATATGGAGAAACTGAAACCCCTGTAAATTGGTGGTAGTAGAACACAATGGTGAAGTCAACTGTGGAAAAGTCTGGCAGTTTCTCAAAAAGCTAAACATAGAATTATACCACATGACCCAGCTATTCCATTTCTAGGTACATACCCAAGAGAACGGAAAAGAGGACTCAGATACGTGTACACCAGTGTCCACTGCAGCATTAGTCACAAAAGCCAAAAGGGGTAAACAGCCCAAGTATCCACAAGCAGATGAATAAATAAACAAAATGGAATGGAATATTATCCAGCCATAAAAAGAAATGAAATTCTAATGCATGCTACAACATAAATGAACTTTGAAAACTTTATGCCAAGTGAAAAGCCAGACATGAGACAAATACTGGATGATTCCACTTATATGAAATGTCTATCATAGGCAAATTCATATAGGCAGAAAGTTGATTAGATATTACCAGGACCTGGGAGAGGGAGAAAATGAGGAATTATTGCTTAATTAAATTAGAGTTCAGTATTTCTTATCACCTTAAAAAAAAAAAAAAAACTGCCATACATTACTGAGAGCAATTAAAAGATAATCTAAATGAAAGATAAACCATGTTCATAAGCTAGAATACTAAATATTAATGTCAATTTGTCATAATGTCTTATTATGACATGTTATACTAAATATTGTATGATAGGTCTATTCTCAAAATCGTGAGATCAGATACTTCACCAAAGAAGACTCTCAAATTGCCAACACACAAAAAGATGCTCAATATTAACATTAGAGAAATATAAATTAAGCCAGAAATACCTCAACTTTGTGCTATTATTTTCATATACATTTTAAACTGAACAATACATAGTTTTTGCTTTAATCCTAGGTAATTTTTTAAATTAATAAAAGTGTATATAGTTGGTATAATTACCCTTTCTTTAATGTTGATTCCTTACAGTAGATGGCACTTGTAATCTGGTGCCATTTCCCTTCAGACTAATGAACTTCCTTTAGAACTGCTTGCAATGCCAGTGGACTAGTGAAAAATTCCATCAGTTTTTGTTTACCTCTTCAATGGTTCTCTTGCTTCTAGAATTTCCCTCAGTATATTCCCAGTATATAGCTTGGCTAGGCCTAATTTCTGTCCTATGCCACTGAACGGCAGGAGGCTGGGATGCACCCAAAGCCAAGAAAGCTACACATCACAGTTGCAGGTTTATCTGGCTTCTGCCTCATTTTGGTCATTTTCTGCTGCTTTCAAACAGCTGGAAGTTTTTCTTTCAATATTTTACCCAGATTTTATAACTGTTATCTGAAGGATGATTCACTCAACTACTTCACTGGCCTGACTGCATCATTACCAGATGTCAGAAACTCAAAATTCTATTAATGTTTAGTGAAAAACTTCTAACATCCTTGATTTTCTTTCCTCCCTCCGAATTAGGACCTTCATCTCACCACATAAGAATTTAAAGTACTCCTATTTCCTTCTAGTCTTTTCTCCCTTAACTCACATAGTACACTGACAGTGATTTCTTATCTATCACACTGCTTTTATCATTAGAAACAATGTTTTCTGTGAAAACCAGGAAACATGTAATGAGAAACCTAATTTTAATTTTCAACTCCACCACTATCTGTGAAACTATAAGTAAATCACAATCTCTGTGATCCCTATTTCTACCATCTACAAATCAGAATATCATCTGCCTCATTAGTTAAGCTTAGGACCAAAATATAATAATTAATGTTTACAAGTGTAGACAAGAATTGGTCAAAGATGTTATAGGCTTTGTGACATGAGAGTAAATGAACTGTTAAAATCATTATATAAAAAAGAACAAATGAACAGACTCGGACAGTCAGATAATGAGTTCATTCACTAATTCAAAAAGCATTTACTAAGTTCCAACCAGATATCAAACTTTTTTTTTTAAGATTTTATTTATTTATTTGACAGAGAGAGAGAAAGCAAGAGAGGGAACACAAGCAGGGGGAGTGGGAGAGGGAGAAGCAGGCTTCCCGCCGAGCAAGGAGCCCGAAGCGGGGCTCGATCCCAGGACCCTGGGATCATGATCTGAGCCAAAGGCAGACACTTAATGACTGAGCCACCCAGGCGCCCCTCAAACATTTTCAAGGCAAATTTTTCAGCATAAGAAGTAATAATTTTGGGGTGCTGAGGACATAATAACTGAGGTAAAATAGGTAATGAAGAAATACATGGCATTTGTGAGGCATCACAAATCTGTGATAATTTATATAATAAAAACAGAGACCATCTCCTACAAGGATATGTAATGAAGAGGAGCAAAGCTTCAACCTAGTTTATACTTAAGAGGTATATAAAAGAAAAGAGCAATAACAAACAAACAAACATGTAGTCAGAGACATCACAGAAAAACCATAAAGTACAGTATTACAGAAGACAAGGGAGAAGTGAATGTTAAGAAGAAGGAAAATACCAAATGCTGAAAAAGAGTAGGACAGGATGAGAAATGAAAACACACAGATTTAGCAACTGGAACTGTCTTACCTTGGGGATAATATAAAGCATTTTTTTTAAAGATTTTATTTATTCATATATTTGAGAGAGACAGAGACAGAGATAGCAAGAGAGAGCACAAGTGGAGAAGAGAGGGAGAAGCAGGCTCCCCACTGAGCAGTGAACCTGATGATTTGGCGCTCTATCCCAGGACCCTGGGATCATGACCTGAGCCGAAGGCAGACAGATGCTTAACTGACTGAGCCACCCAGGCACTCCAATATAAAGCACTTTAACATCAGCCTAACTAATGTCTGTCTACCTGGTTAGGTAAGAAAAGAAGTTTACTTTCACTCAAGGAAACAGAACGTTAGTAGAAACAACAATCAAACTGCAGAAGGTAATTGAAAAATAATTGATAAACTGGACAACTAGAGTCAATATAAATCAAACAAGCTCAGTGATAATGGGAAGGATAGGGAAAGAGTAAAAGTAAGTATGATAAGACAGAGAACCCAGCATGGAGCATAATAAGAATAACAGAAAACAGCAAGGTTCAAGTGACAGGAAGAAGGGATAAGATTAAGAATATAGATGTTAGCCTTTGAAATAAATGAAAACATCGTGTTCTTTGAGTAAAGACAGACTAAGGAAAGAAAGTATAAAATATGAAATGAGAAAAGAATGACGAAAATAGAAATAGGACTGGTCTTTTGAGGACAGTGGAAAGGTTCCAAATAACTAATATGTAAAATGAAACAGAAGATCAAAATGAGATAAGGATTACCAGGAAGCACTGAGGCTAAAGCTAAGGGAAAAGTGCTGATTTATACTAGAAAACTCTAAAGACAGTAATAGGGTAGAACTCTAGCAAATCTAGGTAGTCCATGAACAGTTGTAATTATTTCAATTAATAGACTGGGAAATTTGTGAAGAAAGATTAGGAGAATGGAAACCTTGAGTATTCATAAGAATAAAATTGAGATGATGATTAAATTAAAGGTGGGTTACTCTGGATCAAGTTTTTCATTAAAAAAGAGGTAAGTTCTGAAGGAAAAAGCTTTTAGGAAAACTTCCTTGTATAATGTTACTACATAAATTGTACTGGGAGAAAAGGGAGTCAACTACTACTGTGTAATGGTCTTCGGACATTTGTACAAAAATAATGTGACATTTAGAATAATCCAAGTCCATTTGAGCTTTCCTCAGTAAGATTAGTAAGTAGTGAAAGACCCTTCTGATAAAGAATAGTTTAATTGTTCTATCCATGCAACCCTGGCCAAGGTATATTAATGAATCACATCAGCAGAACAGCAAACTCGAAGACATGGGCTGAGAATCTGCTACCTACAGTATAAAGCAGCTCCTACTGACTTCAGTGACAAATTAGTGGTTTAACTAAAGGGTAATCCTTCTTACTCTTGTAAGAAAAAGGGGTCAATTAATATTAAACCCACATTTCAAATATAAATACTCAGTGAATATATTTATTATGTTAGTAAGCATATAGAACAAGAGAAGGAAAATATAGTTCACAAAAACCATTTTACCTTAACTCAGCCATAAATAGGTTATCAAAATCCTCTTAATTACCACATGCAACATATACCATAGAAGGAAGTAACTCTCAACTAAATCTTTTCATTTTTTATTACAACAGAAAATGTAACACCATCATGAATGAGATATGTCAGTTTTTATTTCCTTTTCCATTGCAAAATGTCCATGGATGGTATAACAGAAACTATAAAAATACCAAACTGAAGAACAATATTACCTTTCCAATGGACACTTGATTGTTAACCAATGGATACCATGATTTAAAATCAACTAAAAAGATGAGTATCAATAACCTTAGCTCTATAAAATTTCATAAAAATAGACCAGATTATTTGAAGTTAATACAGAATAGTATTAGATAATACGAATGATACAAACAAAAGTAAATTTCCTTAATAAAAATATATTTACTATAGTATATTACAATCCCTTGCCCTCACACAGAAGACCAAGGCTACTTAGAATGGTGATATCCCATTGTTATATGCCATTTCTCTATAAACCTACATTAGACAACAGTATAGAACAATTCATTCTGAAATATGCCTTCAACTGATAGAAGCCACACAATGATAAAAAATAAGGAACTAAAATTGTCCCATAAAAATCAAGAAGACACATACCTAACTAAAGCAGAGGTAAACTATACATATTCCACATGTAAGTTTACAAATACATCAAAATATTACTGCCAACAAATATCCTGCACAAGACTAAAACCAGGAAGATTCTCAAAATCTATTCTCTCTTCAGAGAAAAGAACTCAGATAATAGTGTCAGCCTAAAAGGCAATGGTTTATTAAGGTCTGACATCAAACACACATTAACTGCCATGATAAACTAAAGTATTACCCAATCCAAAAAACTAAACATGAATTCACGAGACTAGTATCAATGAATTTATCACACACAGCTAACATTTTCATGGTAACCCATGGGATCAAAATATAACATTTTGCTTAAAACAATTAGCTAAGGAATTGAAGCACAAAGATAATTGCTTCCTTTGGGCTTTGGCTGTCAAACACAAGAAATGCCATTACTTCACAGTCCTACAATAATTTAAACTTTGTCACAGATTTGCACTATCAATGAATATTTATTTAAAAATACATTTGCGGGGTGCCTGGGTGGCTCAGTAGGTTAAGCGTCTACCTTCAGCTCAGGTCACGATCCTGGAGTCCTGGGATAGAGCCCCACATCAGGCTCCCTGCTAAGCGCAGAGTCTGCTTCTTCCTCTGCCCTTTACCCTGCTCATGCTCTCTCTCTCTCTCTCTCTCAAATAACTAAAATCTTTTTAAAAAATACATTTGCAGTATGACACTAAAAGCACAAGCAACAACAACAAAAAACAGATGATTGAACATCATCAAAATTAAGAACTTTTTTGCTTCAAAAGACACCAGAAATAAAGTGAATAGATAATCCACAGAATGGGAGAAAGTAGTTACAAGTCATGTATATCATAAGGGAATAGTCTTCAGAATATATAAAGAATGCTTACAATTCAACAATAAAAAGACAACCCAATTAAGAAATGGGCAAAAGATTTGAACAGACATTTCTCCAAACAACATATGTAAATGGTCAATAAGCACATGAAATAATGCTCATCATCAGTCAGTATAGAAATGAAAATCAAAACCACAATGAAATACCATTTCACACTCATTAGGATAGCTAAAACACACAAAAGCCTAACAATAACAAGAGTCTGTGAAGATGTGGAAAATCTGGAACCCTCATATCCTGTTGGTGGGATTATAAAATAGTGCAGCCACTTTGACAGTTCCTCAGAGTTAAACAGAGAGGTATCACATTACCCTGCAATTCCATCTCTCTAAGCATTTATCTAAAAGAAAAACACACGTCCACACAAAAACTTATACAAAAATGTTCACTGCAGAAGCATTCCTAATAGCCAAAAAGTAGATACAACTCATCAACTAATGAATGGATACACAAAATGTGGTATACAATGGAATGTTTTTTCCATAAAAATGAATGACACACACTACAACATGGGTGAACCTTGAAAATACTGTTACGTGAAAGCATCCAGACACAAAAGGACAAACAGTATATGCTTCCATTTATATGAAATGCCCAGAATAGGCAAACCCATAGAAACTGAAAATATACTGGTGGTTGCTTGGAGGCAGAGCAGGCGGTGGGACAGGGAAAGGTGTTTAAAGGGAATTAGGGAGTGACTGCTAATGGATAAAATGGTGGATGGAAGTGTCCTAAAATTAGATGGTAGTGACAGTTGTACATCTCTGAATATACTAAAAACCATTAAATTGTACACTTAGGGATGAATTTTCTGATATGTAAAGTGCATTCCAATAAAGCAGTTACTAAAAATAATTTGCAAAAATGAAATATATGATGTAAGTATATACAATGCAAAGAAGACTGCTTCCCTCAAACTAACTCAAATATATGCATCAATGGGGAAAAAAATATTATGTTAATTTTTTCTACTTAATATATCTCCAGAAATCCGTTACCACATTTTTAGGTAGTAAAATTTGTTTGAGATTTTTTAACATCATTTGCTCCTTAAAATGTTACATTTATTATAAATATACAGTAAGCTGAAGAGTTATAATTGTTCAATATTTAAGCATCAACTGTGATTATTACAGAATTTTAGAAACATCATTTGGTTAAATATTTATTCTTTCAAACACATCAAAAAGCATAATAAAAGAAATCAATGTTTATTATTAAATATTTCTTCATGTATCTAGGAAACTTCCATTAGCTAATCAAATAAATGTATTCATTTTTTTTTTTTAAAGATTTTATTTATTTATCTGAGACAGAGAGAATGAGAGAGACAGAGAGCACATGAGAGGGGGGAGGGTCAGAGGGAGAAGCAGACTCCCCGCCGAGCAGGGAGCCCGATGTGGGACTCGATCCCGGGACTCCAGGATCATGACCTGAGCCGAAGGCAGTCGCTTAACCAACTGAGCCACCCAGGCGCTCCTAAATGTATTCATTCTTAATAATATTTCACTAACTACATTAAAACAATTAAACTAAGACACTTGATAAACCAATGCCTCACACTGCTGAAGTATATTTAATAATTTTTAAATCTATCACTATTAACTATTAATCTATACAGTCACCAGAGTCTAAAATACAATGTAAAGTAAAACACATTCTAGGATTAACTGTCTACTTTCAGTCAAAATAAAAAAGTAAAAGCTTTACTTAGTGAAAGCATATGTTTACGAAATTCTTCATATTTTGTTATTACAAAGAAACTGGAGGAATGCAAATAGGAAATAGCTTAGGGCCTTACCACAGTACTGGTCTTCATGTTGACTTACTGGGGTTAACAGAACCTAATGTAAGGAGGAGTCAAGTAATGAATGGCTAAAGAAATCTGTACTACTATCAACAGCTAATAGAAAACTGCTACAAAAATCTTACATGAGGATAATCCTGTTTCATTCACCAAAGTATTAGCATTCCTGTTCAGTAAGACTACTACTTTATTTGAAGTCTTTTAATATTTAGATTGCACACTCAAAGAATTTTCTAAATACAGTGTGTACAAAGAATCAGAAGGAGATCAGAATAAATATAAAGAAATTCCAGTACCAGGTAAAAATTAAAAGAAATATGAATTATATTTATAATTTACACTGGTTATTGTAAACGACATTAAGGTAACATACATGCAAACTTAAATAATATGTAAAACATTTAACACTGAGAATATGTACTTACCTAATACTTAACAGCCTTTTAAAAGTCCCCCTGCTGGTTGAGACTCCCTAAATAAGAAAAAAAAGAAGAGGAAGAGGAAAAGCAAGGGGAAGAGGAAGAAGAAGAAAAAGAAGAAGGAGGAGGAATAGTTTTCCCACTTCAGAAGTTACCCCTACTCTGTAAAATCTACCCAAGAATCCAATTTGTATGAGAATAATTTGGGGTTTTTTTACAACACTGAAACACAAATCATATGCTGAAACTTTGGCACATGATAAATATAAAACATTTTTTCTTAATCTTATAAACAATTTAAATTTTATATGTAATATATAGAAAAGCTAATGAATTATCAAGATATTGGCAGAGTTTATTAGATTGGCAGAGTTTACTAGACTACAAAGAATGAGCTCTATAACAAATCAGATTTTAAAATTATAGACCAAGACAACAGCAAACTAACACTGTCTCAGAGAAGCACTCATATGTTAAATTCTTCCTGACCATTAACATACAATGTCATATACTACATTCTAGTATCTGTAGTTATCACCTTGTAAGTAGCACCTAGACAATCTAACTATAGAGTTAAAGTACTAGTCACTGAGGTAGAAAAATTCTTTACAAAGTATTCTATTTTTTTTTAAAGATTTATTTGTCAGAGAGAGAGAGAAAGAGAGCAGCAGGCAAAGGGAGAAGCAGGCTCCCCACTGAGCAAGAAGGCCAATGCAGGACTCAATCCCAGGACCCTGGGATCATGGCCTGAACCAAAGGCAGATGCTTAACTGACTGAGCCACCCAGGATCCCTTCATTCTATTTTTTTAAATTAAAGTAAGGAGCATTTTAAAATCAACCTAATGTTGGGACGCCTCTCTCTCATTCTTTCTCTCTCAATAAAAAAATAAAATCAACCTAATGTTAATAGAAAAAAAATTAAAATATTTTACCCATAATAAAAGGAAATGTATAAACTAATTTTACTATTTACAAAAGTAAGTTGTAAATAATTTTATAATATATACCCTTTCAGTCAAGTGTCAAGTCAAAATAGCCTTCAAAACAAAGTTCAAAATGCAAGAAAAAAAGCACTAAATATTATAGAGCTTTTATTGTTTGCCAGGCACATTGTTCAGGACTTGAAAAAACTTAAACACACTTTTAATTACCTCATTTACTCCCCATTTTACAGATTAAAAAAACAAGCCTTATAGAAATTAAGTTGCCTACTTAGAGATATAGCAGCTGCCTTTGCACAATCCAATGTCTTTAAGGCATGGTACTATGACTCTTCAAAAACGAAACAAAACTGGGGCACTTGGCTGGCTCAGTTGGTAGAGAATGTCATATACTCTTGATCTCAGAGTTTTAAGTTCAAGCCCCACATTGAGTGGGGAGCCTACTTAAAAAAAAAAAAAAAGAAACAAGACGTAATATTACATAAAACTAGCTCAGTCGGTTAAGTGTCTGCCTTCAGCTCAGGTCATGATCCGGGGGTCCTGAAATCGAGCCTTGTGTCAGCTCCATGCTTGATGGGGAATCTGCTTGTCCCTCTCCCTCTGCCCCTCCCACACACCCCTGCTCATGCTCATGTTCTTGCTCTCTCTCTCAAATAAATAAAATCTTTAAAATATATGTGTATATATAATATAAACTTAGACTGTCTCTTTTAGAGTCAACAAAAGTGTTCTTAAATTCCTTTTAAAGAATTACCAGAATACAAATCATGTATCTTACTAACAGAAAATGGTATCATACCAGAATTTACAATACTACATACAAAATAAAATACAAATGTTTTCTTATAGTAAGCCACACCCAAAAGATTTTCTATCACTACTACTGTTAAAATCCATCAAATTTATCCATCCATAGGCCATTGAAAAAGGAAGAAGAAAAAGTGTATTAGAGACTTAAAAATGAAGGTTAAAACAATAAAGCTTCTTCTATGAGATGACAGAAAAATATCGTCATGACTTTCAGATAGGCAAAAATTTCTTAAACAAGACATGAAGATCAACCAATGGGACTTCAATAAAATGTAAAGGTTATGTTCTTAAAAAAGTGAAAATGCAAGCTACAGAGCAGCAGAAAATATTCGCAATGCACATATCCAACAAAGGACTCATGAACAAAATATTATTTTAGAAAAATAAGTCACCAAGAACAAGACAACCCAATTTTTAAAACAGGCTAAAGGCCAAACAAAACTTCACAAAAAAATAATTTTAAAACCCAATAGGCATACTGAAAAGGTACTCAATATCACTATCAGGAAAATATAGATAATGCAATAAGAAACTATTACCAACCAAAATGAGTAAGATTTATCTAAAAACCAAGTGCGAGTGACTGCCGGGAGATATGTAAATTAGTATTACCAGTATGGAAAACTATTTGGAAGTATCTACAAAAGGTGAAAATACCCATAGCCAATGACCAAGTAATACCATACCTGGGTACACAAGCAATAGAATGTGTACATATGTGCACAAAAAGCTATACACAAAGTTTATCACAGCAGCTTTATCTAAAGAGCCCAAAACTCTATATAACCCAAACCGTCCACTGGCAAAGGGGGGAAATAAAGGTAGCATATACATATTCATGAAATCCTAAACCTCAGTGAAAATGAGAAAACTAATGTCATACACAAAACAAGATACATCTCACAAACATAATGCTGTTTGAAAGAAGCCAGGTGTGGGTGTGTGTGTATATATACATTTTTTTAATTTAATAAATTCAAAAACAAGACAAACTTATCTCTCATCACAAAGTCAGAATAGTAGTTAACTTTGGGTGAAGGGGTTATTTGATTGGGACAGGACACAGGGCAGCTTCAGATAAGTTGATATACTGATCTATGTTGCAACTACAAAGGTATGTTCACTTTGTAAGTTTATCAATATAGAAAAGTTAATCTATAATTTTCTGTATGTAAATTATACTTCAATTATTTTAAAAGTTTTTATAATTTTTTTAAGATTTATTTAGAGATAGCACATGCACATGAGTGGGGGGCAGGGGCAGAAGGAGAGAGAGAATCTTAAGCAGGTTCCATGCCCAGCGTGCAGCCCGACTCAGGGCTCAATCTCACAACCCCAAATCATGACCTGAGATGAAACCAAGAGTGAGACACATAACCAACTGAGCCACCCAGGTGCCCCTTAAAAGTTTATTTTTAAAAAATAGATGAAAAATTACTTCACAGTAAAATAACTTCAGGTCATCATACTGATGATATGTACTAATTTAAAAATCTGAATTTCCTAACAGTATATTTCAATTTATTTCTACTGACTCTATATAAATAAATATGCCTGGCCACTTTGTATTAATAAGTTTTGAGAATAGTTTCAATGTAAATATAAATTTTAACAGCAAAAAATTCCTTATAATTGTCTATTAATACTAGAGAAAATTTTACATAAAATCTTGCTAATGTCTGTTCTACACCGGCTCAAGTTAGGTTTACAAATGTGTAATTTTGTACACATATTAAAAGTATTAATAGCTAACTCAGAAATTGATTTCAAAAGCAATCAGATGATCAAGCCAAGCATTCATAAAAATGTTAAGGCAAACTACTTGGCCCTGTTGCTTAGAAAATCTCAAGACTTTTGACAAAGGAGGCAAGAATATACAGTGGGGAAAAGATAGTCTCTTCATTAAATGGTGTTGAGAAAACTGGACAGCTACATGCAAAAGAATAAAACTGGACCACTTTCTTACACCATACACAAAAATAAATTCAAAATGGATTAAAAACTTAAATGTAAGATCTAAAACCATAAAATTCCTAAAAGAAAACATAGGCAGTAAACTCTTAGACATTGGCCTAAGCAATATTTTTTTGTATATGTCTCCCCAGGCAATGGAACAAAAGCAAAAATAAACAATTAGAACTATATCAAACTAAAAGCTTTTGCAGTGAAAGAAACCATAAACAAAATGAAAAGGCAACCTACTGAATGGGAAAAGATATTTGCAGATGACATATCAGATACAGGGTTAATACCCAAAATATACAAAGAACTCATATAACTAAACACCAAACAACAAATAATCCAATTTTAAAAATGGTCAGAGGGGGCACCTGGGTGGCTCAGTGGGTTAAGCATCCAACTCTTGATTTCAGCTCAGGTCGTGATCTCAGGGTTCTGAGATCGAGCCCCACGTCAGGCTCAAGCACTGGGTACGGAGCCTGTTTAAAATCCTTCTTCCCTCTCCCTCTGGCCCTCTCTCCTCTAATAATAATAATAATAATAATAACAACAACAACTGGGCAGAAGACCCAAATAGACATTTTTCCAAAGACGACATACAGATGGCCAACACACACATGAAAAGGTGCTCAGTATCATTCATCCTCAGGGAAATGCAAATCAAAATGACAATGAGATATCACCTCACGCCAGTGAGAATGGCAAGCAAGTATCAAACAGACTAGAAAAAACAAGTGTTCACAAGGATATGGAGAAAAGGGAACCTTGGTGCACTGTTGGTGGCAATGTAAACTGATGCAACCACTATGGAAAACATTGTGAAGGTTCCTCAAAAAGTTAAAAATACAACTAACATATGATCCAGCAATTCCACCTCTGGGTATATACTCAACAAAAACAAAAACACTAATTCAAAAGATACGTACACCTCTATGTTTATTGCAGCATTACTTACAATAGCCAAGATATGGAAGCAACCTAAGTGTCCATGGAAAGATGAATGGATAAAGAAGATATTGTGTGTACACACACACACACACACACGCATACACAGGAATATTACTCAGCCATAAAAAAGAATAAAACCTTGCTATTTGCAACAACATGAATGAACCTAGAAGGTAGTATGCTCTCTAAAATAAGTCAGACAGAGAAAGACATATGCCATATAATCCCACGTTTATGTGGAATCTAAAAAACAAAACAAATGAACCAACAAAACACAAACAGACTCACACGTACAGAGAACAAACTGGTGGTTGCCAGGGGATGGGGGGGAGGGAAGTGAAATAGATAAAGTGGATTAAGAGGTATATACTTCCAGTTACAAAATAAGTCAAAGAGATGAAAAGTACAGCAGAGGGAATATAGTCAATAAGACTGTAATGACTTTGTATGGTAAAAGATGGTAACTACACTTATCATGGCAAACACTTCGTAACGTATATAATTGTCAAATTGCGATCTTGTACACCTGAAACTAATATAATATGTCAGCTGTACTTCAATTAAAAATAAAAAATTTGGGGGGCACCAGCTGGCTCAGTTGGTAGACCATGCAACTCTTGATCTTGGGGGTTGTAAGTTCAAGACCCATGTTGGACATAGAGCTTACTTAAAGAAAATAAATTAATTAAAATAAAAAATAAAATGTGGAGTTACTTTTAAATTTTTTTAATAAATAACTTTTAAAAATTTTAAAGCCAATAACATTTTGAAGAAAAGCCTTGCAAATAAGTAATCCTACAGAGCTAAAAATTTTTAGGTTGATATTTACAATGGTACCTTCCTTATTCAAAATACAAACAGTCCTATCATTCATCCACTTTTCCACTGTATTTACATAATAACTATGATTTCATCTAACCAACTTCTATTCCTCTCTTTAAATATCATTATTTGATCAAATTTGAAAACTTTTATCTTGATGGAAACCACCCTTATCAGTCACAACAACAACCTATTTGTCTTGAGTTGATTTTTTTGTTGTATGAGTCTTTAAGACAATGTTCAGAGGAACAGAATGCTATAAGCTCCGAAAGTTCAGTTCCCTGAACAATTCCCAGAGGCAGAGCTTCTTTTGGACAATCTTAACTTTACACAACTCATCAAAACCTTACAATAACCTTCCTCAGTCTTGTGTTATTCTATCCCTAAGAGCCTGGCCTGGTAGACTCCTCCAAACCTCCAATCAGCCAGAAATTATCGTCAGGTTTCTACAAGAAGGTAGCTGGCCACTCAGGTGCAGTTCTGAGACATAAGATGCACAAGCAACCCTTTCACAAAACTGATTTTTTTAAATCAGTCTAACCATTCACCCGGCCCCCAAGCCAGACACCTGCTTCTTCTAATTCAGGTATTTAGCTTTCTAAATGGTATTCACCAGGTTACTTACCAAGAATAATGTAAGACTAACCATTCCCACTTTGAGAAACTTTTGATAGGAACAAAACTGTTAATTTGAGAGGCACCTTAGAACTAGAAGAGGGGAAAAAAAAACCTTCCCTCAAGAGAAGTTTGCTTTATCTTCCTAAAAAAAGAAAGACCAACTTAGTGAATATAAGGGAGATCTCTCCAGAGGTCACACATCTCAGCAAAACAAGATAAATACCAGGAGAAGGGTGAGGATTACAGATATGGTTCACCTTGAAACTTAAGAACCAACAGATCTCATCCAACATCTAAAGAACCTGCAGAAACTAGACATGGGTTTATTAGAAAAATTACCTAACTTCCATGATTTCTGGTAATACAAAAGATCCCGGAGAGGATGATAAGGATGTAAGCAGAACAGTCTTCCCCTAAAATAAAAGACGCAGGATGAATTCAGTGACTGCACACTGTTCACTCAGCAATAAATTTAATAAAGATTTCTCATGAACTTTAACCATGTAAATATTCATATTTGAAAATCTAGCATCTTTAAATAGTGCTAATGATATATTTTCCTAGTATACTGTTATTTTTTGTTTTCTATTTTAATTTTGTAGGTGGAAAAGCTGGAGCTAGACTAGTATCAAATATAAAAAAAGCAGGATCGCAGCTAGTCAAGAGTTGTAAGCAGTTAGATATCAGATCTTGAATTACCTGGAACAAAGCATTAGAAATCATTTCTCAAATTACCCATCATCCATTCTATTTAGCCTAAGTACAATATTTCACAAATCAGCCCAGTGCAAATCAATAGTCCTATCTCCATCTTATACAGAAGTGAATCCTAGATAGCCTTTAAATGTCTTCAAAAACCTTCACACATCACATTTTTTACGAAAGATGTAAATTTGTACTTTAAAAATCTCATGTTGCATTTCTATTTCCTGAACAAAGAAGGCACAGCACTCAGTATTTATCCTCTCAAGCATCTTGCTTGATTGCTTCAAAACTGCAAATCAACACTTATATAATACCTCAGAGTTTGAAAGGAATCCCTCAACATTCTGATGACATTATCATAGACACTACCAACAAATCTAAAAGTAAATTCATGGTACCTTTGAAATATCTGATTTGCCCCACCTGTTACAACACTACAAAATATAAGTTTCAGGGCACCTGGGTGGCTCAGTCATTAAGCGTCTGCCTTCAGCTCAGGTCATGATCCCAGGGTCCTGGGATCGAGCCCCACATCGGGCTCCCCTACTCAGCGGGAAGCCTGCTTCTCCCTCTCTTGCTCCCCCTGCTCGTGTTCCCTCTCTCGCTGTGTCCCTCTCTGTCAAATAAATAAATAAAATCTTAAAAAAGAAAAAAAAAAGTTTTGATACAATTTATCTCCATTTTTATAATCCTTTTCACTACACAAATACACCTTTATAAAGTTAAGCCCCAACCATTTTCTTCAACATTCCCACAAACCTTAAAAGTATTTCTGAATTCCTCACAGTTCCTCTAAATTGCCAATTTTTACAATGTACTTCTTATGAAGCTTGTGCTTCAAAATAAAATAAAAATACAACATATCAAAATTAGTATGATGCAATCAGTGTAGTGCTTAGAAGGAAATTTATAGCATTAAATGCCTATATTAGAAATGAAAAAGAAGAAAAGTTTTAAATTGGTAAGATTCCACCTTAAGAAAACAGACGTAGAAGAGCAAGATAAACTCAAAGCAAGCAGTAGGAAGGCAATAATAAAGAGCAGAAATGAATGGATAAATGGAATTGAAAACAGAAAAATAGAGAAAAATGGATACAAAAGCTGGTTCTTTTAAAAGTCCAATAAAATTAATAAACCTCTATCAAGACTAATCAAGGGAAAAAAGGAGAAAGATAATATAAATTACCAAAACAAGGATTGAAAGCAGGGATCTCACTATAGACTTTAGACACAAAAAGACACAAAAAGAATAATTACAAAATACTTAAAATAACTAAGGAATACAAATTAATGTCTACAAATTCAGCAACTAAGATGAAATGGATCATTTCATTCTGAAAGAGAAAAACTGCCAAAATTTATTAAAGAAAAAGTAACCTGAATTTTCTAGTATATATTAAAGAAAACAAATTTGTAGTTAAAATTCTGCCAAAAATCACATGCTCTGATGGTTTCATAATACTACAAAACATGTAGGAAAAACAATGTCAATTAAACACAATTTACTCTAGAAAAGAGAAGAGGAGGCAATACTTCCCAACTCAAAATACCAAAGCAAGACAAAGATATTTTAAGAAAATAGCAGAGGGCGCCTGGGTGGCTCAGTCGTTAAGCGTCTGCCTTCAGCTCAGGCATGATCCCAGGGTCCTGGGATCGAGTTCCACATCGGGCTCCCTGCTCGGCAGGAAGCCTGCTTCTCCCTCTCCCACTCCCCCTGCTTGTATTCCCTCTCTCGCTATCTCTCTCTCTGTCAAATAAATAAATAAAATCTTTAAAAAAAGAAAGAAAAGAAAATAGCAGAAACAACATCTTTCACGAAGGATACAAAAATCCTCAACAAAATAGCAGAAACAACATCCTTCATGAGGATACAAAAATCCTCAACAAAATGAGCAAACTCAACCCAGCAATATAAAAATGAATAAAAGCTCATAAGCAAGTAGGGTTTATGGCAAGACTACAAAGCTGGTTCAATATTTGAAAATCAAACAAGGAATTATATTACATTAATGAAGAAAAACCACATGATCATTTCAATAGCTAAAGAGGCACTAGACAAAATCCAGCATCCATTTCTCATTAAAAATAACAAAAAATAAAGCAGAGTAGGAATAAAAGGGAATTTCCTTCAACAACTAAAAGCCATCTAAATAAACCTACAGCTAATTCTATATTTAACAATAAACAACTAATAAAAGACCAGGAACAAGGCAAAGACGTTTGTTCTACTCAGCATCGTTACTGGAAGTCCTAGCAAGTGCAGTTAGGAAAAAAGTAAGAATAAAGACATACAAACCGGAAATTAAGAAATGAAAACGGTCTTTATTTGTATGCATGACTATCTACATAGAAAACGTAGACAAAGGCTACAGAAAAGCTCCTACAACTAATAAAAGATTGTGACAATTCATGGGTTATGGGAACCTGACTGGATACAGAATAAACATACTAGGCAAGAAGACTCCGAAGGTTTAAGTATTATAGATCACAGCAAGAAACATATCCTCTGTTTGAACCACTTGGTTCAAGTGGCGACTTACAGATCTTCCTGTTTATAAAGGCACATTTTCCCCTTTATAACAGTAAGTGATATATGGGATAATAACTTGATATTAGGTATATATCCTGTTTCCAGCAGTCCTTCCCCAAAGGTTTTGGCACTCACTAATGTGTCTGTCCTAAATTGTTTCACTGGGGTTTTCAGTATGATAATTTTCTAGTTCTAACACTACTTAAAAATGTGTTAACTTCTTTCTTCTCTAAAGAAGGGTTCCCTTTTCCCTTATCCCTCTTCTTATCACTCTAGACTCATAAATTATTTTTTCAATTTAAGGTTTTATCATTATTTACAAGCATCCTTTCACCAATGCTCAGATAGTTCCAGATTTGGCCAGTAGGAACTGCTGTGATTTGGGGTTCTGTTGATGTGATTCAACAGCTTTTAAAGCACTTTTCTGTTTTCTGGCTGTGTGGTTTTCTCTGCCCAAGACCTAGAATCTGCAATTTTTCACAGAAGCCTTGGATCCTTTTCAGTAGGAACAATATTTAGAGACCATGTTATCAATGTTAAGTGTAATTATTGCTACTGCTATTGCTGATGCTTCTAAGCCCTTCTGATAGGAGGGGGCAATATATGTGTATAATCATGGATTCATATTAATATCTCTGTTTAATTGACAGTGAAAGATTTTTAGTGACTGTATCTGTCTATATTCCCTTAATGTTAAATTTATGGTTCCTAATAATATTAATAGGTCAACTAAAATGACTTGCCTATAAGATATTTGGAACAGTTTCAAGATTACCATAAACAATATAGTTCTACTAAGTAATTAAGATCATACTATGTGAATCATTTTATATATTAATAATATGTCTTTGAGGTTTTGCTATATCATGACCCAGATTTTAATCTTTTTAGTCAATCTATTAATATTCAAAATGAATTTATGTAGCCATTTCCCTACTGGTGGACATTCAGACTGTTTCTAACATTTTGCTACTACAAATAATACTGTAATTAACACATTTGTGTATATATATCTTTATGCATACTTTCATAAAACTATTCATGTATATTCTTTGAATTATTTCCCCTTATTCATAACTCATTTTCTAGGTTTTATTAAATTTAGAAGCTCTTTGTTATGTTTGTTAAAACTTCGCTACAAATTGCAAATATTTTCTACTATACTGGTCTGATCTTGTTATATCTTTTCTTAGAGAAGTCTGTTCCATTTTAATGGACTTAAATCTGTTTTCCTTTTCAAATATACGGTTCATCACATTTCAATGTTTTAAAAAAAAAAAAACTGTGCTTTGTGTGTGTGTGTGTGTGTGTGTACAATTTTCCTATTTTTCATTTATTTGGACTCTTTCTGGCTCTTCCTGTATCACTATCAATGTTTTAATTACTACAGCTTTATAGTATAGCTGTAGTATTATAGTATATAATATAATACTGCATACTGTATATAGTATATATATCATAAAAGACCTGTCAGATTTTTATTTTTAAAACTTCTATTGGATATTCTCATTCATATATTCTATATACTTGAGAATCAAGTTGTCAAGTTTCCCCCACTCTTCAAAGAGAAAAAATAAGTTGTGATTTTGATGGAACTGCATTAGTTTGATGGATAAAACTTTGAAAAAGTCTGTATTTTACAATTTTGGGCTTTTCATTCTAAAAAACAGTAGGTCTCTTCATTTATTTGACCCATAAAAAGGAAATCAACTGCAATACAATTTACTTGTGGCACACTATTCATATAAAATAAATCCACTCACAATAGCTAATTTAATTATTAAATGCTCTGATGCAAATTTCCTCAGGACACAGATTTATGCGAAGAAAAATATAAAGCCCAACTAAATGTAAAGAAAGAAAATGAGAATATAGTTAACAAATAAAACAATAATGACAACAAAACACCAAAAAGACTGAAACCAATACCCAAGATCAAAATTCTACAGATCTAGAGAAAAGAAGACAAAGTTGTCATGAGGTATATCATCAGGAAGCCTTTAGGTATTAAACTACCAACCCAGAAAGAGACCTTGTACATGATAAGCAGATTCTGTCAAATTAATTTCCTAGGAAGGTATCCTAGACACCAAGAAGGCATCCAAAGTCACCTGAAGAGTCAAGGGTAAATACCTTAAAGCAATACTTCTCGCAACAGTCCAGTTTAGTGTCCCTAGCAAAATACTACCAAAGGTAAAAGTAATCAACATATAATTCTCTCATCTCACCCTATCCTCGGTTCCATCTAACCTATGACAATGCAGAGTACAGACTGAAATAGTCTATCTACATGAAAGCCAAAATACTTGGAATGTTTGTCTTACGTTAAAAATTAACACACAGGGGCGCCTGGGTGGCTCAGTCGTTAAGCGTCTGCCTTCAGCTCAGGTCATGATCCCAGGGTCCTGGGATCGAGCCCCGCATCGGGCTCCCTGCTCAGCGGGAAGCCTGCTTCTCCCTCTCCCACTCCCCCTGCTTGTGTTCCCTCTCTCGCTGTGTCTCTCTCTGTCAAATAAATAAATAAAATCTTTAAAAAAAAAAAAAAAAATTAACACACATTTTGCATTCAACTTTGTATTATTTGTGAATTCATTCTATTATATAAATAATCTTCTGATTACCTAACAGTTAAATTGCTTAACATTTCTTTTTTTTTTCCTTCGGATTTCAGAATAGTCTTTTTTATTTTTATTATTGAAGTATAGCTGACATAGAGTGTTATATTAGCTTCAGTAGTACAACATAGTGATCCAACAATTCTATACATTACTCAGTGCTCACCATGATAAGTACAGTTAGCTCAATGTTTCTCTTCTCCAACTCTTTAAGTAAAAGTGATGCTCTGACAAAGTGTTTATCCTATGGGTACACCACACTCCCTACACATAGGCCAGACCAGACTAGACCACACCACCAACTAAAGAAGTATACATAAAAAGCAAGACCTTACTAAATCAAGAACAAGGCAATATAAACAAAATAGACAGTAATACATACCCTAATGGACAAATACTTTGTTTGAACAGCCATAAATCTAAATTTCCTATTTAAATCGGGTATAAAAGTAGGACCACACAAATTCCTTTTGAAATTAAAGAAACAATTATGAGTAAGGTGAGAAGTAAAATCAAATGATACTAGGTCATAAGGTGTATTTTTTCTTTAATGTTAAGTTCATAATGATAGAAAATACAAGTTCATTATGACGTGAAGCAAATATATACAAACATATATAGATGTGTCATATATATGTATTTCTAATACTTTTAACAAAATTTGTCAAAATAATAGCTTTTAAACTAGGAACTAAAAGTAGTCTTTGGTCTTCCTTTAAATATAAATATTAAATATGACCACAACGGACATTTGTGATAACTATTAAACAATTACGTAATTTCCGTTCGTAACTGAATGAATTGTAGCAATGATCTTTTAAACCTATCATTTAATTCATCTTTAACAGCCATTTTACAAAAGTTTTAAATATCAAGATCCCTGTCTTCTATTTTAAGAATAATCTTTACAAATGAGTAAAATCTGGAAACACAGATTTTCTCTGGTGCCAAAACCTGACTCTAACAAACTATCTAGCACTGAGAAGAAATAATATATACTAATATACATAACCTTGGCATAAGTTTATGTATTTAAGAAAATATATAGCATATTCCAAACCTTCCAAGTGAATAACCCTATTAGGTGACTGGAAAGTTTTCCAAATGTAAATACTTGAAAATATGGCCAGAAAAAACAAAACTCGGCTGGACATCCCTGTATTCAAAGAGTTCTGAGTCGCCACTCCCACATCTCCTATCCTCAATTACTTCCATGTGGAAAATATTCAATTAACATTCAGGTCTTGCCTACCTCTTTTCGAAAGGCACTGCAAATAAGCATTTATTACAGCAAATAACCCAAATTATATAATCAAGCTTCCAAGTATAAACGAATTTTTTTTACAGAAGAGAAATCTGTATATGTACTCCAAGCTTATCATCATCTTCCTTTAACTCTTCTCCTTAGAGTAGATGAGATCTAAAGTAGGACATATTATGTTATCAGTGGAAACTCCCCAGCCCCACAGTAGGCTATCACATATGAATTCAGAGCAAAGTTAGAAAGAGATCATTTTTCTCTAAACAAGGCTACATAAATAAATATTACCTTAATATAGATGCCTTCCATCATGCAATATCACTAAGACCCATCCAAAAAGGTTCACTTTTAATAAACTATTTACTAAAACTCAGTCATGTGGTATCTTAAAAAGATCTGCTTTACAATACGGCACACCCAATTACATAAGATGTTGTTAGGTATATAAAGAACTATCACGTGTCACGTATTCATGATTGAAAACTGTAGTAACAAAAATTATATGCCAAGAAACTATAAAGAAAGTAGATATGAATTAAAATATTTTTGTAGAGGGGAGAATCAATTATGCAGGTGATTTTGAACCTTTTGTCTATCTTGCAAATTCTAGTTAATATGCTTCTTAACCATTTAAAACACATGTAACAGGGGCGCCTGGGTGGCTCAGTTGGTTAAGCGACTGCCTTCAGCTCAGGTCATGATCCTGGAGTCCCTGGATCGAGTCCCGCATCGGGCTCCCTGCTCGGCGGGGAGTCTGCTTCTCCCTCTGACCCTCCCCCCTCTCATGTGCTCTCTCTCTCAGTCTCTCTCTCTCTCTCTCAAATAAATAAATAAATCTTTAAAAAAAAAAAAAAACACATGTAACAAACAAAATAACCAAGCAATTCTGTATCTTATAACTATCAAGGAGCATTACACCTTTTTAAAAATCTTTATATTAGAAAAAAATCTTTATATTAGTAACAGTGTTGTTTTTTTGTTTAAGATTTTATTTATATATTTGACAGAGAGAGAGAGCACAAGCAGGGGGAGTGGCAGATGCGGGACTCAATCCCAGGACCCCGGCATCATAACCTGAGCCAAAGGCAGTTGCTTAAGCAACTGAGCCACTAAGGCACCGTAGTACCAGTTTTATTTATCACTCCAGCTCTAGCACATGGGAGTAATACATATAGTAGGCACTCAATATTTATTTAATAAAATTATTTAACTTTTTTTTTTAAGATTTTATTTATTTATTTGACAGAGAGAGAGCACAAGCAGGGAGAGTGGCGGGCAGAGGGAGAGGGGGAAGCAGGCTCCCTGCAGAGCAAGGGAAGCCCAATGTGGGACTCAGTCCTAGGACCCCGGGATCATGACCTGAGCCGAAGGCAGTTGCTTAACCAACTGAGCCACCAAGGCGCCCTATTTAACTTTTCTAAGTTTCAATTTCTTCAAAGTAAAACAGAGTAATACCCACATGTTAGAACTGCTTAAGATTAAATAATACATGCACACAGTAGGCGATAAAAGGTTAATCCCTTGTTTTAGTAAGTACAAATAACTGTTGCTATTGCTTTGGTTCACAGCTAAAAACAAGACCAAATAATTCTCTCAAAGTTTATATGGGACTAACATTAGCACAAAATTTTAGGATAAAAAGAAAGGAAGTTTACCAACCAGTTGTGAAGACTTACTATATATCTATATTGGTGAATACTGCAGTATTAGGTCGAGAGGCCAATGAAACAGAACACAGAGCCCAAATTCAAATCTGTGTATATACAGAAATTTGATACATAACAAAGGTAGCATTACAATAAGTGAGGAAAAAGATTATTTAATGAATGATTCAGGGACAATTAATCATCCACTTAAAAAGTAAGGTAAAATTAACCTAGTCCAGATAAAACTTTCTAGGTGTTAAGTTTATCAATACATGAAAATCAAAACTAAAACCTTCAAAAGACCATACAGAATAACCTCACAAGATATGAAGACAGAAAATGTTATTTTAACTAAGACACAATAACCATAAAGAAAGTTGATATATCTGTCATCAAAACTTTAAATTTCTGTATTAAAAGGGGTACAACAAAGTTAAAAGTCAAATGACTATATTCCAGGTTCCCAGAGGACAACAGCAGCCCCATGTAAATCCAATCTCTCCATATACCCTTCGGAAAGAAATTTTTTAAAAAGGCATCAACCCAGAGAACAAATAAAAACACCCATAAACCACACCATCAGTTTAACTCGCAAACAAATACAGAGTCCAAGTTAGACATAAGTTGTGGAAGGGGATAAAATTTTAGCAGAACAAATTCTGAAGAATCAAGCAGACTGCATAGAAAACAGAAGGAAACTGGAGCCTGGAGTAGGTGGAACTCATAAAATAATCTCCAGAAAGTGAAAGTCTGACAGTACACAGGAAAGTATGAAGAAAAGGTGTCTCAGGGTAGATCAGGTCGCTCGCTACTGAAGAACAGAAAGGAAGGGCTGCTCTACAAAAAAGAATCTCAAAAAATATACAATCTACCAACCCCTTCCCCCTCCTAGACCAGAAACAAACAAACAAACCTATAAATTAAAGAAATTACACTTCACTATACCAACAAAAGGGAGAGCTCTTGAACAAGAAATATTATCAGCCACGGACTCCTTCATCCCTGTATACATACAACTGGTAATGCTGAGCTAAGAAATGAACAGAACTAATAGACAAACTAATAAAAAAAGCCACTATAAGAACACAAATTCCAAGTCCAAACACGTCTAATGAAAATTCTCACCACAAAAAATTCACAAAACTAAAAACTAATACTCTAAGATAAAGTAATTATCTATAATGTGTATGTATGTGTATCTCTGTGTGTGTATAGTGTGTGTGCATGCATGTGTGTGTGTGTGTGTATAAACAAAACTCAAAAACCCAGAATAGAAATGGACGAAACACAGCAAGATATGAAATAAGAATTGACCCTATTTGGGAGGATACAAAAAAAAAAAAGAAAGAAAGAAAAAGAAAGAAAGAAAAGTCAAATCATTTTTTACATAAGTAATACAAAGACTGGATTCAAATAAAACCATAAGGGAAATTAAGGAACAAGCAGTCAATAAAAATAAAGGGAAAAATGATCAAAGAAAAAAAACCAAGATCTGTAAAGAAGCTATAACATGCATAATTGATAACTTTGAAGAACAAAAGCAAAATAAAGGAACTAATATTTAAAACTATAATTTAAAAAGTATTTCCAAAAACAAAAACAAATGTACATATGTATGTTGTCGCGGCCAGGAAGAAGTATGAGATACATGAATTTTGACCCAGAAAAATCTACTGTATACTTGTAAAAACTGTTCCAGAATAATAAACTCTAAAAGACAGCCTAGTAAAACTTTAATTAGTAAATAGGAAAAAAAAATCTTTTGGGCCTTCAGACAGAAATACTAATAAGCCTCTTAGAAAAGACAGAAAGTAAGCTTGGCATCAGACTTCTAAATAACAACATTCAAAGTGAGTCAACATTGTAGCACCTTTATCAAGAAATCCAAGGAAGCAGGGCACCTGGATGGCTCAGTTGGTTGAAGGTCTGACTCTTGATTTTGGCCCAGGTCCTAAACTCAGTGTGGTGAGATCCAGCACAGCATGGGGCTCCAAGCTCAGCAGGGAGTCTGCTTGGGATTCTCTCCCTCTGCTCCTCCCTCCCAACTCGTGCTCTAGCACGTGCGCACGCTCCCTCTCTAACAAATAAATAAATCTTAAAAAGAAAAAAAGAACAGAAAGAAATCCAAGGAAGCAAAGTGTAAACCAAGGATTCCATATCCAGTCAGGGGTCCTTTTTTTATCAAGGCTATTAAAGAAACAGATTTAAACATGCAAGAACTCAGGGAATATATTATGCATAGCCCATTATAAGCAATCTACAAAAAAATGAATTTCATCCCATCCAAAAAAGAGGAAACTTAGGCAAAAACTTTACTAAACAATGGGATAAATATTGAATATATTTAATTTTAGATATATTATGATAAAAACAGAGAGGGAGGCAAACCATAAAAGACAACTATAGAGAACAAACTGAGGGTTGCTGGGGGGGGGGGGGGGGATGGGCTAAATAGGTGATGGGTATTAAAGAGGGCACTTGTGATTAACACTGGGTGCTATAAGTAAGTGATGAATCACTCAATTCTACTCCCGAAACCAGTACTACACTATATGTTAACTAACTAGAATTTAAATAAAAACTTGGAAGAAAAAAAATTTAAATATATTACTAACACAAAGGTATGGACAAGGACAGAAGAATGGTATTTAAATATTATATTCTCTCACAAATTACAATGTAATTTTTAAAATGTGAAATAAAGGGAGATTAAAAAAAACACAAAGAAGAATCAGCTCATTGATGTTAAACAGGTAATAAGTGAATGTCAAAGGATATTCATTTAACATAGACAAACAAATTACCTACAGTCTAAGTCCACTGCTTAGTTAGCCATTAAAACAAAAATATCAACCTTCCTTGATTAAGAAAATAATTCTCAAATAGAGACAGCCCAGGTGTGAGAAGAATAAAACAGCAATAAATACAGCACACCAATTAGAAAAACACACATCATATCAAGATATGTAAATAAGTTTAACTCTCCAGTAAAAGGAAAAAAACTCAAATGGCTTATTTGACTGAAGAGAAAACAGTATTTACAAAAGCAACAGAAAAGATAAAAATATTTAGGAACAAACTTAAATGTATAAAACCTCTATAAGGAAAACTTTAAAACACTTCTGAACCATACAAAAGTAAACTTGAACAGACATCCCCTATTCTCTTGCAAAGGTGACTTATTATCATAAAGATGTTGATTTCCCCAAGTTAATGAGTAATAACATTATTCAAATAAAAATACCCAGCAAATGTCTTCCTAGAACTCAATAAGCTAATGCTCAAATTCATTCATAAAGAATATGCACATATAGTATCTTTCTGGAAATGACTATTTGTATAAATACAAATACTATTTGTATAAATACAAAAATGACTGTATAAAAAGAATATGAATAATATATACAAACATAAATGTATACACACAAAAATCAGACTTATTTTTATAAAAGGAAACAAAAGGATAAACCAGAAACTAATGAAATTGATTAGCTACAAAATGAGTGAAAATGGAAACAAATGATTGAGAAGAAAGACCTCTGAGAAAGCCTTTTTATGTAGTTGGGACTTTTAACCTTGCTACCGTTTTACTATACTCGAAACAATAAATAAAATTAAATCAACAATGGGGGCTAAAACTGAATACAAACCAAAAAAAATGAACCAAGTATTTATCAAGATGACATAAAAAACAATTAAAATAACTTATGAGCATAGTACCCTGACTATATAACTTCACTGGGATATATTGTATGAACAAAAACCTGCATAGAAATCTTAAGCTTTACTTATTGGGCTTACAGTTGGCAGTAGTATTGTTATGGCAATTTCAATATTACGTCGTGTATATATTGTAGGACAGAACAAATGAATAAATGTATATTGATGTTATTGTTAGGATCCTCACAGTGGGAGAAGAGACATCCAAATATGAAACAAAAGAAAAACCCCATGGTATTAGATTGGAATTACAAATATTAGTGGTTTTTTAAACCCCACTTGTTCTGTCGAAGAGAGTCCCTAAAAACAATCATACACAGTAATAAACAGAACATATCCAGTGCCCACGATGTAGCTTGTAAATAGCCACTAAGAGGAACAACGGTCCGAGGAGAAATAGTCATTTCCAGGTCTGTGGTAGGGAAAGCATAAAGGTAAGAATGGAACATTTTGTTGTGCCAGAAAGCAAATAAGTGCTCTAAAAATGATGGGACATGTCACAGAGACACACAAAAACAAAACTGAATGAGTTCCCACGGCTAAATTTTAACAATCTGAACCTTCAAAAGAAATATAACAATAATGAATTTTAATTCACTGAATAAAAGAAGAATCCATGAGCCCACAGTGATAATGTAAAAAGAAGAGGAGAAACCCTTACAGAAGAATGCCAGCTAATAAATGTGGGAAGAACAACTAAAAAAATCATCATTTTGCAAGCATTAATGCCATCAATGATTCAAGCAAAAATCAACAATGAATGTTAAAATCATTGGGTGAAAGGTTGTTAAGAAACAATGTTTATTCAGCCTCCAGGCAGGGACTAATTACCAAAGAGAAAAAGGCATCTTTACAATGGAGAAATCTGGCAGCACTAGCTAAAGCAAATAATCTAGTTTAACATCACAAATAATCGAACAAACTAATAATACAGAAGTTAAAATAAGCAAACTTTAAGTACATACATACATCAAAATGGATAATCTTGATATGAACACTGTGAAAAAAAGCAGTGTGTTAATACTGACATTTTAAAACTAAATCAACACTACTAATATTTTTACACAAATGCATGCATAATCAATACATAACTTCAGAGTAGTAATTACCTTACAAGAAAGACAAAAGAATGAGATTAGTAATTTTCAACTATGTTTTTATTTAAAAAGTTCTGAAGCGATTATAGCAAAATGTGAATATCTGTCAATTTTGGCAGTTTGAATACATGAGCATTTTAAATTCCTCCTTGTATTTTATATACATATTTTTTTACTTTTTTTAAAGATTTTATTTATTTATTTGACAGAGAGAGAGAGAGACAGCGGGAGAGGGAGAAGCAGGCCTCCCGCCGAGCAGGGAGACCGATGCGGGGCTCGATCCCAGGACCCTGGGATCATTACCTGAGCCAAAGGCAGACGCTTAACTGACTGAGCCACCCAGGCACCCCTATATATATATATATTTTTTTTTGAAGATTTTACTTGTTTATTTGACAGAGAGCACAGAGCAGGCAGAGGGAGAGGGAGAAGCAGGCTCCCCACTGAGCAGGGAGCCCGACGCAGGGCTCCATCCCAGGACTCTGGGATCACCACCTGAGCCGAAGGCAGCTGCTTAACCAACTGAGCCATTCAGGTGCCCCTATTTTTTATATTTTTAAATACTTCATAATTTAGAAACTTAAAATTGTAAATGAACTGCTGTTATAAAAATCTTAGTTCTATACAGCTATACAATACTTAGTTCTGTAATTCCTGGTGTTTAAAACTATTGTTTTGAAGAACTTTGATTCAGAAGCAGCCCCCCACCATGATTCTTCCTACTTTAATCTCTGATGTAAATTAATAGAAGCAAATCAGCACTCCCAAACAATCCTAATAAGCAAAACGAATTTCATTTACTTAAATAAAAGATATCTTGGAAGGTATGCCATCTATGTGGCATTACACCTTCTATAAAATTTAATACCACCTGTATCTCATATGGCTCTTAATATGTTTCACCATTTAGAGAACTGAAAAGTTTATCCACTGTAATAATTCAGTTTTTTCAATTATTTGACCCACCTCTACAAAAAAATCCATTGAAGTTATTATTTTAAATATCAATTAAGTCTATTTTAAAAAATCTACTGTTGTAAAATTGATGCAGAAAAAACTTTTAAAACTCAAAATTTTTAAGTGACTTGCTAAGTTAGTTCTTCATCACATTCCTTATAATGCTTTAATCTATTTGTAAAAACTTTCTATTTTCTGCTTAAGAGAAGGTCAATGGCTTTCACTTCACTACTCTAACATAATCATGAATTGAAATAAGAACTCTTAGCTCTTTGGACCGACAAAGCTACCAGTATGCCTAAGCCAATAAAGCAATTCGTTCATTAATGCTGCTAATAAAGCAACCTTTTGTTAGTCTATGAAACATCAGAAACCTCAGAGACTCTTAACTTTGCAATTTTTCCCCTGTTTTTGCCATATTAACTTAAAAGTTCTCTTATATGCCATTTACTTTAACAACTAAAACAAAATCATCTAGAAATTTGACTTTCCACTCTAGGTAATTTAATAACATATTAGTTCCAGCTTCAGAAAACTGTTCCTAGATGAACTACTTATATTTAATTATTCTTTTCTATTTTCCTATAGAGCCAATCTTGTAGAAATCTGTGCCATCTTGTAATATTAACACCTTAAGGAACAACCCCTATAATTTCTCAAGATGAAAAACAAAAATGTTCATTTACCCAATAAGCATTAATTGATCAACTACATAAAGCAACACATGAAAGACACTACAAAAATTAATATACAATCCCTGCCCTCAAGCAACTGAATTTAAGGAATAAAACAAGCATCTAGAAAAATTACCGTAGGCAGCTTACAATAATATTAACTACTAAATGTAACAGCATGAAGGATATAATTAATTGAGCTTAGACAAGATAAAGTCTTCAATAAGGAGACTTTTGAGGCAAAATAAAGAAACTACATTTAGGCTTAGTGAATAGCTTATATACAAAAACAGGTACATAAAACAGTAAATGTGGAAAATTTTAATTAACCTAGTAAGGCTAGAATGTATCATGCATCTAAGGAATTAGTAGGAAATATTCTTTTTTATTAACATATAATGTATTATTGGTTTCAGAGTTAAGGTCTGTGATTCATCAGTCTTATATAATACCCAGTGCTCATTCTCATTACATCAGATGCCTTCTTTAATGCCCATCACCCAGTTACCCCCATCCCTCCACGCCCTCCCCTCCAGCAACCCTGTTTGTTTCCTATGACTAAGAGTCTCTTATGGTTTATCTCCCTCTCTGGTTTCATCTTGTTTTATTTTTTCCTCTTTTCCCCTATGATCCTCTGTTTTGTTTATTAAAGTCCACATATCAGTGAGATCATGATAATTGTCTTTCTCTGATTAACTTATTTCACCTAATATAATACCCTTTAGTTCCAAGCAGGAAATGTTCTTGAAGTGCTTTTGGATTTGAACTTTTTTCCATGCAATGGACAGACTTTAAAGGGTTATAAGAAAAGGTAGACAGTATTCAGATCTTTTTTTTTTTTTTAATGGAAAGGTCACTCCTGAGGTACCCTGAATGCCCAAAAGCTTTAAATATTATCAAGTTACTGAAAATACAAGCTTTGGGGCATTAGAATGTGCCTCAGGCGTACCTAAATACTAGATTTTCAAATGTTATTCATGCTTGGTATAATTATATATCTATTATGTGCTCCCAGTTAACTTTTAGCATTGTCTAAGTAATTGCCAATCAAAGAGAAGTATCAATAAGTAAAATACTGGTTCCAGTAATAGGCATTTTAACCACTTCAAAATATCAGAAAAACATCAGTTTTCATGAACGGTAGAGTCATATTGTTGATCAATTTTAAGAGTTTCAGATAAAATCAAGAGACTACATTTAGAATTTGTAGAATAAATCATAAAACTTATCTCACTATAATCCTTACATCCACAGTACTCTCTGCCTTACACCCTTACTTTCTTCCAAGCACTATCTCTTATGAAAGTATAGTTCAAAAAAAGCAATCAATAAAAGCCATCTTTAAGGAAACCCAGACAATGGACTTACTAGATAGACTTTAAATCAGCCATTTTCAATATGTTCAAAAAACAAAAAGAAACCATGACAAAGAACTAAAGGTATGACTGATAATGGTATCTCACCAAATAGAGAAGATCAATAAAGCGAAAGAATTTTAAAAAAGAAAAAAAAAAAAAACAAATTCTAAAATTGAAAAACACAGTAGCTGAAATGAAAAACTCACTAGAGGGGTTCCATAGCAGAACTGAGTAGGTAAAGAAATAATCAGCAAATCTGAAGACAGCTCATCTAAGATTAACCAGTCTGATGAACAGAAAGAAAAAAAGGAAAATGAAGGGTCTCAGAGAACCTCTGGGACACCCGTGTCTCTTCACATCAACCTGAAGTGATGTAACAGTTATAAAACACTCCATCCAAAAGCAACAGAATACATACACATTCTTCTCAAGTGCTGCTGAAACATTCTCCCGGGAAGACCAGATGTTAGGCCATAAAACAACTCTCAAAAAATTCAAAGAGACTGATATCATACGAAGTGTCTTCTCCAATCACAAGAGAATGAAGATAAAAATCAATAGCTATACAATGCATGCTACAATATGAATGAAACTTGAAACCATTATGCCATCTGAAATAAGCCAGTCATAAAAGGACAAATACTGTGATTCCTCTTATACGTGGTACCCTGAATAGTCAGGATAGAAAGAGAGGTTACCAGGGACTGTGGGGAGAGGGAGATGAAGAGGTATTATTTAATGGGCAGTTTCTGTTTGGGATGATGGAAGAGTTCTAGAAATGGACAGTGGTAACAGCTGCACAACACTATGAAGGTACTTAATTCCACTGAACTGTACACTTTAAAATGGTGAAAATGGTAAATTTCATATTATGTGCACTTTATGACAATTAAAAAGAAAAAACCTTAGAGAAAAAGGCATTTATTAGGCTCCAGAGAACCCAAATAGTAATAATATCTAATATTTACTATGTATCAGGCACTGTACACACTACTCATACAATCTCCACAATGCTGTCAGATACCATTATTATCTGTTTTAATGATGAGGAAACTGAGGCACAGAACTGTTAAGTCACTTGGTCAAAGTCATGCAGCTAGGAAATAGTGAAACCAGGACTCAAACCCTGGTATTCTGACTCTAATTTAGAGTCAACACTCAAACCATACAACATGCTGCCTCCCAAGAAGCAGCGAGAGTTAAAAAAAAAAATCAGAGCAGAAATTTAGCTATTTTGTTAAACTACTGAAGTAGTCCATGGAACTACAAAATAGCAAAAAGCAAAACACAATCCCTCCCTTTCAATACTTTTAATGTACATTTGCATTAAAGATAACATGTTTTTTTAAAAAAGATTATATGTTACATTTAATGTGTAACTATTCCCAAACATTATCATCAATCTTTATTATTCATTAGTTTATACCTTCATTTGTCAATGAAGCATATCAAAGTCTAAAATACACACCTACAATATAAAAAATTTAAAAAACAAGCCCTTAAAGATTGTCATCCCTGATAAACACCAAACTAATAGGCAAAGGTGAAAGCACATTAGAGAAGAGGTATTTAAGAATAATCTTTGTAAATAGGAAAGGAGTCTTACTTACTCACATGCTCCCAAGTCAGAAAATACAACAAAATAAAGCTCAAGAGTATTTGGGGAACCAAGTGGCAGGCCTTTTGGACATGGCTCGAAATCTAAGTACACAGTATTATTGCTCCTTTTTTTTTATCAGATGCCAATAAAATGAGAAAGAATTACCACCTATCAAGCATTTGCTCACATTCGTAACTTTTTTTAATATACTGATCCAGCAATCAAAGTATGGAATAATAGAAAAAGCTCTTCAATTTTTATGTTATCTTTAATTTAAAAAAGAAAAAACTACACCAACACAACCATTCAATAAATTTATTACGCTAGGCACTAAAACAAGAATAGAAATACCCTGCCCTCTGAAAACTTAAGTCTACTGGAGAGATTGATATGAAGTAATCAAGCAAATAAATCACAATTATGATAAAAGCCATGAAAGCATACAGCAATGGCACTTAAATTAGTGAGTGTTTTAAGTCAGGAAAGACTCCCCCCACACCTCCCAAGGAAATGACCTTTAGATCGATATTTGGAGAATGTTTAAAAGTGAAGAGGGAGTCAGGATAGTGGTTGGTGGGGGAAGGGGATGTGGAATCAGGGTGTGGTTCACAAGGGAAAAGAATCATACTGGTATGGTTTTATTTATTAAGCCAGTGGTAAGAATAAAGTTTTGGATTTCCAAAACAAAACAAAAAATTATTTTCATGTGGAAAATTTTAAACATACACACAAAGTAAACAAAATAGTATAATAAACTCCTATGTACCCATTACCCAACTTCAGCAACCATCAACATTTTGCCATTCTTGTTTCATCTATACCCTCTGCTCCCTGGCACCCAACTTAATTGTTAACTTTTGTATTTTTTAGGTAAAATTTATATAGAATGAAATATATACTTATCTATACAACTCTGCCAAATAGATAAACTTGTGTAACCCACGCCTCTATTAGATACTGAACACTTGCATCACTTCAGGAAACACTTACGCCCCTTCCCAGCTGAGCACTAGTAAGTACTCCCTACAACCAAAAGAAAGCAACCGTTGTTCAATATTTTAAATTTTTTCACCATAGATTAGCTTTGCCTGTTCTAGAACTTAATATAAATGGAATCACACTGTAGTGTGTCCAGCATCTTCCTCTGAGTGTTTTTGTTAGATTCCTCCATGTCATTTTGCGTATGTTCTTTCTGTCTTATTACTGAGCAGTATTCTACTGTATGAATATACCAAAACTTTTCAATCCATTATGCATCCTAGGGACTGACATTTGGGGTGTTCCCAGTTGTTATAAATAAATTATAATAATTATTATAAATAAATCTACTATAAATATTCTTGAAAAAGGCTTTTTGTAGACATATGTTTTCAATTCTCTTGGGAAAATACCCAGAAGAACTGTTGGATCCAAAGGTAGATGTATGTTTAAATTTATGTAAAAATGCCAAATGGTTTTCCAAAGTGGTTCTACCAGTTTATACACATACCAGCAATTTATGGGAGTTCTAGCAGTCTTAGTGGAAAATTTGCTATTGCAGTCTTTTTAATTTTAGCCCTTTTAGTTGGTTTTAGTAGTTATCTCATGGTTTTAATTCACATTTTCCTAATAACCAAAGTTCATAACTTTGATACATATTAAAAATTGGTGGTTTTTTAAAGGTGAGGGGCATACTGACACAAGAAATACCAAGAGCAAAGGCTCTGAAGGAAATGATACAGCATATTTGGAGGCCAGTGTGGCTATATAGCAAGGAGTAAAAAGGAAAGTGCATGAGATAAGGCTATATAGGTAGACTAGGGTCAAATCACATGGATGGAGATCATCCTAAATTCAGATTTAGACTCATTTAGACTCCTCTGGGATAGCTAAGTAGAATTATGAAATAGGACTGGAACTTAGATAAGTAAGGGCTAGAGTAACAGATAGGTAATTCTCTCCATAAGTGGAAATCGAAGTGGTGAGACTGCTTGGTGAGAAAAAACAAAGGGGCAAGAGAAAGCACCCTAGGACCAAGACTCAAGAAATTACCATTTAAATGACCAAAAAGAAGAGAAGCCTATAAAAGAGGCTGAAGAATAATATACCAAAAGGTTTGAAGGAGTTTTCAAAATGCTAAAAGCTGCTAAGAGGTTATTCTAGGTTGAGTTGTGTTCCCCTAAAGTTCCAATGTTGAAGCTCTCATCTTCAGCACACCTCAGAACATGACTGTATTTGAGAAGAGGGCCTGTAGGGGTGATTACGTTATCATCTAAGCCCTAATCCGATCTGATTGGTGTCCTTATAAGAGGAAATGTGAACACAGACACCAGGGATGTACATCCACAGAGGAAAGACGGTAGAAACAGCAAGAAGACGATTATCTGCAAGCCACAGAGAGATGCCTCAGAAGAAACCTAACATGCAGACACCATGACTTCTAGCCTGTAGAACTGTGAGAAAATAAACTTTTGTTGCTTAAGCCACCCAGTCTGTGGTATTTCATTACGACAGCCCTAGCAAACTAATACACAGGTCAAATAAAAGCAAGTCTAAAAACAGCCATGTAATTTATTGAAACAGAGGTCACTGGTATCATTAGCAAATACTGTTTGGTGGAGTGAATAAATTGAGAGATGAGACAAAGGTGAGAAATGGAAACAAACATAAATAATGATTTCAAGCATTTGGCTAGGAAAGAGAACAAAATATCAGTAATGTAGTGCTCATAAAGCCTTATTGTTTCGTTTTGGTTTTTTTTAAATAGTGACAATTGGTACGTTTAAATACTGATGAGAAGAACCCAGTGGAGAGAGAGAGAAGGCAAGAGAGAGAGCCTTAGTTTATCTGCTTTTTATAAGCAGTATTGCCCCTACTTTAACATTAAGGAGGAAGAAAAAAATGGTATAGATAGTGGGCAACTAAGGGTTACCATCTGGTACTCCTATTTCATTGGAAAGTAATAGGAGAAGCCTTCTCTAGAAAGAGAAGGGTCATGTTGGGGGTCTGAGGAGAGTGGTTAACTGAAACAGTTATGGTGGAGATGAAGAAACCAGTTGACAAGAGGAAGGCAACAGATTTCCAAGTAGTAGCAGAGTCCACTTGATTATCATGAATTTATAATGAAAAAACAGTATGTTCTTTCAGGTGATTTTCTACTGCAGCATTCATGTGGTACAGAAATGGAAGAAGAAGATCACTGGATTAATTCAGAACTGGGATTTTGTCAGACAGTTGGGACAAATATATATAAGTAAAAGGAATCTAGGATATGGACAAGTAGACAACAAACTCTCAGTTAACAAGAAATGTGAGAAATGGAGAAGGCTGATAACTGGAAGAATGAGAAGCCAAAAGACTGGAAGTATAAATGAGTTAGTAGTATAGTTATAATGGCTAATCAACAATTATATAATTAATCAAACAACCCTGAAGGACACAAGGTACTTACTAATAATTTATTAGGTGGGACAATTAAACTAATAATTCCCATGGGAGTGAGTAATAGGGTAGACTGGAGGCCAAAGTCACTGGATTTGGAGAGGTCAGGGAAATGAGAGTCAGTATGTTGGTGCATCATCCATATGGATGCTGAAATCATCCAAGATCACTGTAGAACCTAAAACATACAAGGAGATTATGAGCAATGTGCCATTATCTTACAAGAATAAGTAGAATCTGGGGTGCCTGGGTGGCTCAGTCATTAAGCATCTGCCTTGGGCTCAGGTCATGGTCCCAGGGTCCTGGGATCGAGCCCTGCATTGGGCTCCCTGCTCAGTGGGAAGCCTGCTTCTCCCTCTCCCACTCCCCCTGCTTGTGTTCCCTCTCTCACTGTGTCTCTGTCAAATACATAAATAACATCTTTAAAAATAAATAAAATAAAGAATAAGTACAATCTACTAGGAAGACAGTAGATAACAGCTAAAAGGAAACTAGAACAATAACTGACGCTGTTGTAAATACTTCGTATGCATGAATTTAATGCTCACAAATAATCTGATGTAAGAATGATACTGCTGCTACTGCTACTACTAATGTAGAAACAAACTCAGAGAAGTTTTAAGAGACTTAACCAAGTTTACTCTCTTAAACCACTATGCTATAGGATGCTGAAAGACATCAAAAACCAGCATGAGTGGGGGCAAGACACAAAGACTCCCCAAATGGAGTGAAATTTCAATTAAGGACATTTATACAGTACAGGCTATGCTTCCAATTCCAACAATATATCAGATCAGATCGCCTGAAAAGCCTTCCCACAGAAAGTTCATCCAGAAGGAATAAATCAAAATCATTTTTTAAATGAACTTTTTAGCTACCATGAAAGAAAAATCTTTAAATTCCAGTAACACAGAAAAAAACTAATTAAGACTGCAAGTTGACCCTGCTTCTGCCCTAGGATGGGTTACTAGTCTTAAGCTATATCTTTGCATTTAACTCATACGAGCCTTTTGGACCTTAGTGAGAGACTTTAGAACTGAGATCCCTCTTCCTCCTCCACATAGTAATACACATATAAAGCCAAAACCCAGGTAGGGCTATATTTTAGTAAAGGAGCCCTAGGTAGCTCAATAAGACAAAAAAAGTAAAGAGGCTGAGGCTGGGAAAGTAACAAAAACAATCATTACTCCCTGATTATCTGATGAACTACATAGGGCATCCAAGACAATCCACCGTTAGAATGAGAGTTCAGGGGCGCCTGGGTGGCTCAGTTGGTTAAGCGACTGCCTTCGGCTCAGGTCATGATCCTGGAGTCCTGGGATCAAGTCCCGCATCGGGCTCCCTGCTTGGCAGGGAGTCTGCTTCTCCCTCTGACCCTCCTCCCTCTCATGCTCTCTGTCTCTCATTCTCTCTCTCTCAGATAAATAAATAAAATCTTGAAAAAAAAAAAAAAAAAAGAATGAGAGTTCAGCAAGGTTGCTGAACAATATACAAATACAATATGCAAATAGCAATTTATTTCCCATACTAACTGGTTACTGGTGGTGACAGAATGTACAAAAATTTATCACTCACAACAACAAAAGTCATAAAGAATGTAAGAATAAATCTAATAAGATTTGTGAAAACAATATAACTATTGAAAAACATTAAAGAATACTTAAACAGAAATATATACGATAGTCTTCCAGTAAGACAATTATCCCCACTGTAGCTTATAAATTCAATGAAATTCCAATCACAATCCCAAAATGGTTTAGCGTTTGTTTTTGTTGGATTTTCTTTGAGGTGGGGATAAAATCTGACAAGCTGACCTAAAATTCAGTAAGAGAGAAGATATAACCTTATCAGACATCAAGACATATCGAAACTATTATAATTAACACAGTATGATAATGACATGAAAGCAAGCAAATCAAGTAAGACTATGGTACAAAATAGACTCTAGAAATAAACCCATGTAGTAAGTTTAAAATTTTTAAATAAAATCGAAAACAACTGACAGACAAAACAAGTGTTGATGAGGTTGTAGAGAAAAAGGAACCTTGGTGCACTGTTGGTGGAAATGCAAACTAGTGTGGCCACTGTGGAAAACAGTATGGAGTTTCAAAAAGTTAAAAACAGAACTGCCCGGGGCGCCTGGGTGGCTCAGTCTTTTAAGCGTCTGCCTTCGGCTCAGGTCATGATCCCAGGGTTCTGGGATCGAGCCCCACATCGGGCTCCCTGCTCTGTGGGAAGCCTGCTTCTCCCTCTCCCACTCCCCCTGCTTGTGTTCCCTCTCTCACTGTGTCTCTCTCTGTCAAATAAATAAATAAAATCTTTAAAAAAAAAAAAAAAACAGAACTGCCCTATGACCCAGTAACCGTGCTATTGACTATTTACCCAAAAAATACAAAAACGCTAATTCAAAAGGATACATACACCCCTATGTTCATACAGCATTATTTACAACAACCAAATTATGGAAGCAGCCCAAGGGTCCATAAAAAAGAAAAAAATCTTGCCATTTACAATGATATGGATAGAGCTAGAGTACAATGCTAAGTGAAATAAATCAAAGGAAGACAAATATCCTATGATTTCACTCATAAGTGGAATTTAAGAAACAAAACAAATAAGCAAAGGGAAAAAAAAAAGAGAGAGAGAGAGAGACATGCCAAGAAACAGACTCTTAACTATTGAGAACAAACTGATGGTTATCAGAGGAGAGATGTGGGGGGATGGGTGAAATGGGAAATGAAAATTAAGAGTGCACTTGTCATGATGAGCACTGGGTGATGTGTGGAATTGAACTGCTATATATTGTACACCTGAAACTAATATAACACTGTATGTTAATTATACTGGAATTAAAATTTTAAAAATAAATTTTAATTTTAAAAGCCCACAGAAAAGATATCTGCAATGCTAATACCAAAAACATTAATATCCAGATTATAAAAAGAATTGCCATAAATCAATATAAAAGCCAATACCTGACAGAAAAAAAAAAATTAGCAAAGGACAGAGAAAAGATTCACATAATAGGAGACCAGAATGGACAAGACCCATGCAAAGATGTTCAACTTTACTAGAAATCAAAGCAATGAAAAGAGTTTATCTTTCAGAGAGGCAAAAATCAGTGGCTAGATAAAACAAAATCTTCATTAAAAAAATGGGGAAGCATGCTGGTGGACACAAAATAGTACCTCTACTTTGGAATGTACTTGGCATACTTGATAAAATGTAGTAGCACCTACACCTTGTGATCTGGCAATTCTACTCTTGTGTGTCTGTGCTAGATAAAGTTACATGTTGACTAGGCACTTATTTCCAAGGCTATTCATTACAATATTATTTGCCAAAGGTAGGACCTCGTTATCTCTTAGTATAAAACTGAGTTTTATTCAACATCGAATACCAAACAGCAGTTAAAAAGAGTGAACTAAACCTACACATGTCAGTAAGAACACATCTAGAAAACAATGTTGCATGAAAAATTTTCAAGTCATCTTTTATGTAAATGTTTTATATATACAAAAGAACAGAGGCATGATGCACAAGAACTTCAGGATAATGAGTACCTCTAAAGGAGGGAGGAAAGGTTGGGGGAGTAGAATTTTAAAAGAAGAGAAAAAGCAAAAGAAGCAAAACATTATGTGACCTTCAGGCTGGGTACATAGGTGTTTATTGCATTACTTTCTGTAAGTTTTTGTTTTTCAAAATATTTCATAATTTACACAGTTTTTTAAAGAAACTGAAAATAGTAAGCTTGCTAATTATGAACAGCAATTCTAGAGGGTACAATAGAAGTAACTAGAAAGTGTGGGGAAAATAGAAGGCTTTCGTCAAGGTAAAAAGTTATAAAGCATTATGAAAATGGTAATTCAGAAGACAGTGCACCTGCTGATGAAAACAGGGATGAGAAACAAGTCTCAGACTTCCTGAGTAAAACAGAATTGGGCCTCCTGGCCAGACTACTTTGTCTCAGTAGGACCAAGATAAAGTAAATTTAATTAGTTTATTATCTCAGCTCACTTGGTCAGGCATCACTGTGATTCTCATCAGCTCTGATCACTATACATTATGAAAGTGACTATACTGAACTTCAAATCTAATAGTTGCAAGGCATTCTGCTGCTTATCACTTAGTGTGAGAGCTAAAATGTGTACAGAAAGAAAATTTTTTTAAAAAACTAGCACTTAACACCAAATAAGTGCTACTAGAACTCAGAGGAAGAAAAGAATCCATCAGGTTGCTGGGATGTACAAGAAAGGCTTCATCACAGCAGTGGAATTAAAGTTGAGTAGTGAAAGACAGGAAGCAATTCAAATGGTATAAAAATTAGCATTCTAGGTAGAAAAAAAAAGTGGCAGAGAAATGTAGACTTCTGAGGACACAAAAATAAAGTATAAATGCTTGGCAACTTTTGGATCTTAATTAGAAAAATAAAATACTCTGGGGCACCTGGATGGCTCAGTTGATTGAGCATCCGAATCGTGATTTCAGCTTAGGTCATGATCTCAGGGTCATGGGATAGAGCCCTGTGGCAGACTCCATGCTCAGTGGGGAGTCTGCTTCTCTCCCTCTCCCACTGTCCCTCCCCCACTCTTGCACACACACTCTCTAATAAATCTTAAAAAAAAAAAAAAGAAAATATTCTGACAATAAGCAATCTTAAATTAGATCAATCAGGGTTCTTATTGCAAACAACAGAACCTATTTCAGGAAGTTTCAACAGAAAAAGAATTTATTAAAATATATCAGGTGATTCAAAGAATTCCCCCCAAAAAGCCCAAGAATCAGTTTGGTGGTATGCAGCCAGGAAAAATACTTAAGTCTCCCCACCAAAATGTTCCCACCCTTTGAGCCCTGGTACCATGAAAGCAGAGCCTCAGACAATAAGGCTCACTAGGATGTCTGCCATGGCTACTATACCTAACATCCACATTAGGAAGCCATTCCAAGTAAGAGCTGTTACCTTGCAAGTCTCTCTTGTGAATTCGTGTCTTACACAGTTGCTTCTGATCAATAGAAGCTAGGTCACATGCCTGTTCCTAGCTACAAGGGATGCTAGAAAATTGAGTTCTGCCTTCTATCAAGCTCCTAACATAAAAATTTCTCCAACATTAAGGAGTTATTTGAAATGAGACCAAATACAGACCAAGTCTATCAAACACACACACATTTATTTCAAACTTCAAGCTCCAAACAAAGTTTTCAAGCCTGACACATTATAATAACTAAGCCTTGTAGGAATAAAACTCTTTTTGTTCCTCAGGCATCTAGGTGACTCAGTCAGTGAGGCATCTGCCTTCAGCTCAGGTCATGGTCCAGGGTCCTGGGATCGAGTCTCGCATCAGGCTCCCTGCTCAGTAGGGAGTCTGCTTCTCCCTCTGCCCCTCCCCACCCCATTCATGCTTGCTCTCTCTTTCTCTCACAAAACTAAATAAATAAAATCTTAAAAAAAAAAAAAAAAAAAAAAAACCCTTTCTGTTCCTCAAAGGGAGATAATAACTAATGTCTTATCAGTTGTCACACACAACTCCAATATCAGAATCTCTGGGTGATGTCTCCTTCCCTTCTGGTTTCTTCTATAACCTATGGACTAAACTGCAAAGGGGAGTAGGAATGGAAAAACAAGTGAAAATATTTTTTCAAATGCATAAACAAAGAAGGAAAATGTAACAGATTCTAATTCAAGTCTAGGAACTGTGTGAAGAACTACAACTCACTCTTATGATAGTTCAAGTCAAACCTTCATTTGTGAGTCCTAAAATTTTTGGTTATGTAGATCAAATAAGACCTTAATGGGCCACCCATCTATTTTAGACCTAGGGATCCCATCATCATTTGACTACAGACAAAAAGAAGCAATCAAGTCAGTGCATCTCTGATCATCACGCCTATCAGGCTAACTAATGGAAATGATGCCCATCCATGAAAGTTAGAGCCACACAAGAATCCCACCACCTGAAATCAGAAAGACATTTCAATGGCACTATCTCCTCCTACCTGCAGACAACAGCAATTATACTGCTTTTCATAGATGCCAGCACTGTCCTCAAAGTACTTCTCATTACCCTCGGGACTGAAGTATCTTCTGGACATCTTAGTGGATAATGGTGAAGAGGAAATAAGGGAGATGGCTGAATGGTCACAATGAAAAATCCACTCCCATCAGTCCTATTAATATTAAGCCCCTTAATCTTCTGACTTCTTCCTCGATATTATACCATAAATTTGTAGGCACTCAACTCCATTTAGTATAGGCTAATACTGAGACCCATGAAAGGATTATAACCAATTATAACATCTTCTAGTTGCCTGAGCTAGAATCCTGAATGCAGACTCTCTGGAAGTTGCAGCACCGTGCTAATACACTGAGCCAAATGCAAATGTTTCCCCTCTCACCATCAGAACCCATTTCTACACATAGTACTGAAGCTCTGGTGGATACCTTAGCAACAATTTTTTTTTTTTTAGAATGTTAATATATAATCCTTTTCTTCCCATTTTGACTATGCAAAGGTACAGAATGCTACAATCTGCTTCCAGTTATAGATCTGAAAACAAGGAGGATTGTGGAAGGGGTATGAGGAAAATGACTTCCCCTTAAATGATAACCATAAGTTAGATTGTTAGAGGTCCTCAGAGAAGACAAGGGAAAACGGCTTCTGCCAGCAAGAGAAACTTCATGAAATTTGGAGACTTAAAGTACTATGTGTCCATAATTCCCCATATAAAGAAAATTTATTTGAAAGATTATTGGCAGCCATAAATATGTCGTATGTCCAAATAAGGGGGCAGAGGGTATTTACTACATTGCTATTACACCTCAAAATTTTTCTTAAAATTAACAATGTATGATTTTTCTAATTGGCTATTCTGTTACGTATTTAGTATTAATTGTTACAACTTCTACACACTAAGATGAGGCAGCATTATGGTACTCCAAGAGCAAGTGAATTTATGCCTCTAGAGGGCAGCATTTCTCATAGGATAGAGGTTTGACTTAAAAAAAAAAGTAATTTCATTGTCCAAAAAGTTGAAGACATGCAGGATAAACAAGGCTTAGCAAGTTTCTTTCTTGTAAGATGACTCAGAGTCTCTACTATATTGCTGTGTACTGTAAATCTTCAGTAGGTCACCATTATGGTATATTGTGTTTCTCCAAACTTACTAATCACAGAACCCTTTATTCAAGGGCCATCTCTAGTGACTACTTCTACAGAAAGCACTTTAGAAACAACCTTGTGGACCAATTTTTTCAAGACAAGTTTTCACTTCCTTCTTTATTCATAAACTAACTCTTCTGATTTTTAAAATAGGTCTCTAGATGTCTCCCTATTCTCAAAGATCATGACTGAGAATGGAGTAAAGACTGGCAACAGCATTTATGTGGAAACCAAAATATTAGCTTACTGCTTGGCTTGCTCAAAGGATAACAGAAAAAAAATTATTTTTTAAAGACTGGTGCTATAACGAGTTGAGCTACAGACCCTTCTAGCTTTAAAAACCACAAAGGAGGGGTGCCTGGGTGGCTCAGTCGGTTAAGCATCAGCTGCCTTCAGCTAAGGTCATGAAGTCAGGGCCCTGGGATCCAGCCCCACATCGGGCTCCCTGCCAGCAGGGAGTCCACTTCTCCCTCATCCTCTGCCTGCCACTCCCCCTGCTTGTGCTCTCTTGCCCTCTCACATTCTCTCTCTCAAATAAATGAATAAATTCCTTAAAAATAATTAAAAAAAATAAAAACCACAAAGGAGTTAAAATATAATTAATAAAACATTTTCATATTTATCCAAACTCAGAATATTAAATATTTGAGCTCCATTAGTAATCTTCCCACAATCCATGTCAACTGAAACTAAGTTTCCTAATCTAAAGCTCTGTTGTAAACCTGATGAGGCTTCTATAAATCTCTATAGATGAAATATTCTTATATTTTCAGTTGTGAGAGAACATTCAAACAAAATTACTTTTTTAAAATTTGGTCTTTCACCAAAATGATGAAATAGTTTTAGGATTCAGACATTTTTCCTCTTCAAGCATTCTATCAAAAGGGGAGTGAGCCATGATTTCAAAGAAAATATGTGTATCCAAATACTTTATTTTTAACTTTAAGTCCAGTAAACAAAGTGCTATATTTAGTTTCAGGTGTACAATGTAATGATTCAACACTTCTATACACCACTCAGTGAGTGCTCCTCAAGGTAAATGTACTCTGTAATCCCCTTCCTATCTCACCCACCTTCCAAATACTCTTTTGAATTCTAAATATCCTTTTATCCATAAACAATGTTTGAAATATTTTCTTTTTAATCCATCTTGAACTATGAGGCATGCCACAAAGAAAATGCAAGTCCTTCAAAAAAAACTTTAACCCCTAGTCTCAAACCACCAAAATACTTTAAGTATATGACCAACTCTCAAAATTTTAATTTCCAGACCTGAAACTAAAATATAAAACCAACTATCAAAGGTTTAATTTCCAATATATTGGCCATTAGTTGCATGTAACTAATGAACACTGATATGTGACTAGTGTTACCAGGGAATTAAGTTTTTATTAATTATAATTAATTTTATCTAAATTCAAAAGCTAAAGCAGTGCAAAATGTCTTTCTACTAAAGAAAATGTTATTGTTCTGATAGTCCAACATTCCACTGTAACCACTGCACAGTGTATTATACTAAGCACTATAATGAGTCATTTCTAGTATTACATATAAAAATAAAATTGATCTAGACAGTATCAATTAACAATTAAACTGGAATGATTAAAAAAGGTGGAATGATTTTTTTCACATATCATGTAATACTGTAATGCATTTATTTAAGTTATTTTTGCAAATAACATAAGTTGCAGTGATGCCCATATAAATCATAATTGGTAACTGAACAGTGATACATTTTCATTTTTACCTTAATTTTATTTTTTAATTTTAATGTACTTTGAATATAGTTATTTTAACTTCAAAAACAAGTGGACAAAAAGGAAAGAGTAGGGTATGAACAAAATTTTTAAGTTAGAACAAAGTCACGCAGAATTAAGTGAAGACATAGAAGCTAATACTACCACCAAAACAGTAAAGTGAGACTGGAAGAAAGTACTCCACAAAGTGTACTATGAACTATAATCAACTGTGGCAGAGCAAAATAAAAAAGCTGTTTCTTATGTAAAAAAAAATATTTTTCAAATAAAAAAGTAGACAATACAAGGATACATAGTGAATTTTATAAAAAGTTTCCTCTCTGCAGTCAAAAGAGAGGCAACAAAATTAGTCACCTGATAACAGAATTAAATGTCTATCAAAGGTTTTTAAATGATTTTTAATAGATTACTCTGGCCAGGTATAACATGGCCCATTACTCTGCCCAGCTACAAAAAGGCCTGAATTCTTGCATCAAAAAAGGGAACCATATTTAGATGGAGAGATGGTAAAGACATTATTTCAATTATAGAAATTCTGTTAGAAAATTATGAGGAATACTAAAAAGGATGATATTTTGCAAAGAGTGAAAGTTCTTTTTAAGATTTTATTTATTTGTCAGAGAGAGAGAGAGAAACCACAAGCAGGGAGAGTGGCAGGCAAAAGGAGAAGCAGGCTCCCTACTGAGCAAGGAGCCCTCTGCAGGACTCGATCCCAGGACCCTGGGATCATGACCTGAGCGGAAGGCAGATGCTTAGGGGACTGAGCCACCCAGGCATCCCACAAAGAGTGAAAGTTCTTAAACAGAGCCACCAAACAACTGCCCATCATATGGAAGGCTTTTCTAACAATATCAAAATCAATAGATTCAAAATCTGAGAAATTACTATTTTAGCTTTAGATGACCCAAATGATACAAAACACACTGCCAAATTAAAACTTTAGGCATATTTTGTTTGAAAAAAACTTCTAAATTTAGGAAGAAATGTCAACATGTAGCTTTAAAAAAAAAAATCAAAATTGCAGCATATTTCTCAATCTTTTATAGCTTTCAAAGAATTTCAGCGTATATTTAAAAATTAGTTTCTATCACAATAGACAGCTCTAGCTACGTTAGGTCAAAAATCCATACTTACTGGAATTTTAAAAGAAGAAACTGATGTTTCTCTTTATTGTTTTGTTCCACTGTATGATACACATTGAACATATCTGTGGCTCAGCTTTCTAAAGCAGACTTGAAAAGCATCATGGATTAAATTGTTAAAACTGTTACGTATGCACATGCAAATGATACGTATACTAGCCAGTTTATGAAACTGTTGGAAAAAACAGAAGATAATACATTTAATACTCTTGTGTTCTTTGCTCAAGAATTTCACAAAGATTTACCATACTGTTAACTCTCATTCAAGGAAGGATTGCTTTTCAATATTCAATAATCAAAGACAAAAATGGCAATATTCTTTACAAATGGTATCTCACTACATATAAACTGGTATCTCACTACATATAAACAAGCTTAATCTGAAGAATCAAAGAAAGTAAACGTTTACAACTTGGGTACACAGATGTTAAAAAAATTATGCTAAAATTGAACGTTTTCATAATACAAACCAATAATACAGATTTTATACTTTTCCCAAATATGAATCAATATACAGATTTTAATTAAAATGTACAATGTTATGCAAACTGGCTGTAAAAATGACAAGAAATAGTTGAAGAACACTTTGTTGATGCTGATTAAATTTAGAATTGCTTTTCAACTTATACAATACCCTTTGGAATTTTATGTCAATAGTACTGAGTTTAGGGAAGCCTGGGTGGGATCATGACCTGAGCTGAAGGCAGTAGCTTAACCCAATGAGCCACCCAGGCATCTCTGGAGAATGGTTTTGACAGAAGTCAAGAGAGAAAATAGCTTGTGCTCGTTCTCTTTCTCTCTGACAAATAAATAAAATCTTTAAAAAAAAAAAAAATAGTACTGAGTTTAACTCAAGAGTAGGTGAATTTCCTTAATTTGAGTAGTACAGTTTTGAAGTAGGTAAGCTTTTGCTTCAAAGTCTAACAAATTCTACTAAAAAAATGTATAAACCAATTTTATCAATTTGAATGCAAATATTAAAAGAAAATTAATTTTTGGCACTTAATTCAGACACTAAAAAACATTAAGTATATTTGAAACAATTTAAGTGTGTGAACCTACTTTTTCAACCATAAATTTTATGAAATCTAAATGAAGATCAAATATTTCTGAAGAAAATTTAGTGGCCAAATTAAGATATAAAATATCTACCAGGTTTTGAAGAATTTGTACACAAAAAGAAATGTAAAATATCTCAATATTTTTAAATTGATTTTATGTTAAGATGATATGTTAGATATATCACATTAAGTAAAATTAATTTAACCTTCTTTTTTTTTACTTTTCTTAATGAGGCTACCAGAAATTTTCAAACTACATATGTGACTCAAATTATATTCCTATTACACAGTGCCGTTCTAGACAAGATTAAGTAAAGATAAACATTCTTTAAACTTTTTTTTTTTTTAATATTTTATTTATTTGACAGAGAGAGACAGAGTGAGAGGGAACACAAGCAGGGGAAGTGGGAGAGGGAGAAGCAGGCTTCCTGCTGAGCGCAGGGAGCCCGATGTGGGACTCGGATCGCAGGACCCTGGGATCATGACCTGAGCCTAAGGCAGATGCTTAATGACTGAGCCACCCAGGCGCCCCTAAAGATAAACATTCTTGCAAGAAAAGAATATTCTTTTTTTTTTTAAATAATGGCAAGCTGTATTTTTTCTTTTTGGGGGGAAGGGGGAGAGGGAGAGAGAACCTTAAGCAAGCTCCAGCCCACCCCCCCTAACCCCCCACCCCGCATGGAGCACACATGGGGTCAGATCTCACAACCCCCAGAGATTACAACCTGAGCAGAAACCAAGAGTCGGACACTTAACCCACTGAGCCACCCCAGGTGCCCCAAAAAGAATATTCTTTTTTTTTTAAAGATTTTATTTATTTATTTGACAGAGACACAGTGAGAGAACACAAGCAAGGGGAGTGGGAGTGGGAGAGGGAGAAGCAGGCTTCCGCGGAGCAGGGAGCCCAATGTGGGGCTCGATCCCAGGACCTCGGGATCATGACCTGAGCCAAAGGCAGACACTTAATGACTGAGCCACCCAGGTGCCCCCCCGAAAAGAATATTCTTTAGGATATCACTCTCATCTACCTAAAATATCATCCTGAAAGTTCACGTTATTAGTAGCCCCTCACACTATATGCAGAACACACAGTAAACAAGTCTCAGCATCAGAATATAAATTTGCCCAAGGAAAATTTAGTGATATGCTATGTTTTACAGCATTTACAGATGGATGGGTAATATGCAGGAGATAATACACAGGAGGTAAGCTTCACTGCTATAACAGCTTAAATCGTCTTTTATAAAAACCGAAAGAGGAGAGACCCACTCTCTAGGAAACTAGTTATGGAATGTAACAGCAGCAAATTATATAAAGATAAGGAGAATAGTAAAATTGGGGGCTTATTAAGAGTAAAGATACAAACTATATAAAAACAAGAAAGGGAACACTATAATACCTAAACATTCCAATTTTGCTGCCAACAGGGATAGGCATCCTCAGGAAGTATGTATAGGAATATCCAGGCATCCCTGGAGAATGGAATATCCTATACATACTTCCTGAGGACATCATAATGTTTAGCTCACACAAAAAACAGAATGGCAAAGCCAAAAGTATAGTACTTTTTAAGTTAGCAAACTGAATTTTAAGTTGGTAAAGAACAAGAACAAGTCTTGTGCCCCGTCATGCTTTCTACAGAGGCCCAGGAGAATATCCATCACATAATACTAAATGTATTTCTTTAGAATTTACCAAGTGTAGTATTTTAAACGTTCAAAGTTACTCCTAATTTTTTTTTAATTAGAAAAAATAATGCAGTTAAGTTGCCTAAAGAATTTTTATTTTTGAAGTAAAAAAATCAACATGAGAAATTTATATTCAAAACACTGTAGTACAGAGGCACCTGGGTGGCTCAGTCGTTAAGCGTCTGCCTTCGGCTCAGGTCATTATCCCAGGGCCCTGGGATCGAGCCCCACATCGAGCTCCTTGCTCCACAGGAAGCCTGCTTCTCCCTCTCCTACTCCCCCTCCTTGTGTTCCCTCTCTCGCTGTCTCTCTCTGCCAAATAAATAAATAAAATCTTAAAAAGAAAAAAAAAACACTGTAGTACATAAGAATAAATATATATACAGCAATGGAACAAAAGAGTCCAGGCATTAAACCATACATCTATGGCCAACTGGTTTTCAACAAGAATACCAAGCCCATTCAGTAGAAAAAGAATGGCTGGGTCTCCTCAGCAAATAGTGCTGAACAATTGGATTTCCACAAGCAGAAGAATGAAGTTGACCCCTGCCTCACAGCAAAAGTTAACTGAAAATGGACCAATGATCAAATCACAAAACACACAAAAATACTGGGATAAATGTTAATGATCTTGGACTGCCATGGTCATGGCAATGGAGTCTTAGATAGGACACCAAGGTATGAGTAACAAAAGAAAAAATAGATAAATTGGACTTCAAAATTAAAAAGGTTTGTACATCAAAATATACATACATCAACAAAGTAAAAAAGGTAACCTACCACACGAGTGAAAATAGCTGTAAACCACACATCTGATAAGGGTTTACTATCCAGAACAAGATGACAAAAAGAGAAACAAGCTAATTAAAAAATGGGCCAAGGACTTGAATGGACATTTCCTCAAAGAATATATACAAAGGCCAATGAGCATATGAAAAAGTATCCTACATTATTAAGCTTGAGGGAAATGCAAATCAAAACCACAATGAGATACCACTTCACACTTACTGGAATGGCTATAATTGTTTAATATTTAAACAAAAGATTTTTTAAATAAAAATAATAAGCACTGGCAAGGATTTGGAGAAACTGGAACCCTCATACATTGTTGGTGGGAATGTATAATAGTCCAACGACTGTGGAAAACATTTTGACAGATCCTCAAAAAGCTAAACATAAGGGCGCCTGGGTGGCTCAGTCGGTTAAGCGACTGCCTTCGGCTCAGGTCATGATCCTGGAGTCCCTGGATCGAGTCCCGCATCAGGCTCCCTGCTCAACGGGGAGTCTGCTTCTCCCTCTGACCCTCCCCACTCTCATGTGCTCTCTCTCATTCTCTCTCTCTCAAATAAATAAATAAAATCTTTAAAAAAAAAAAAAAAAGCTAAACATAAAATTACCATATGACCCTGCAATTCCATCCCTAGGTATAAAACCAAAGAGTTGAAAAAAGATACTCAAACAGATACTGATATACCAATGTTCACTGCAACCTTATTCACAACAGTTAAAAGGTGAAAGTAACTCAGGTAGCCATCAACAAATGAATGGGTAAACAAACTATGGTATATACATACAATGGATTATTATTCAGCCATAAACAGGAATGAAGTTCTGACACATGCTACAACATGAATGGACCCTGAAAACACGTTAAGTGAAATAAGCCAGAAACAAAAGGACAAATATAATATGATTTCATTTATAGGAAATATGTATAATGAACTAATTCATAGAGACAGAAAGTAAGTTAGAGGTTAGCAGCTGGGGGGAGGACAGAATGGAGCATTATTACTTAATGGGTACAGAGCTCTGCTTGGGAATGGAAAAATTAGAAATAAATAGTGGTGATGATCGTACGGTATTGTGAATATAATTAATGCAGCAAATTGTATGAACTTAATATATGGCTACCAGAAGTTGTTTTGACAAATGGCCTAATATGTCAACTTTTTTCAAATTCAAAATCAACTAACATTAATTAAAGTATTATGTCCATTAAGATACTATAAAATACTTTATATGAGAGTAGATTTTTTTACAGAGCTTAATTTACAAACACATTTCTTCAAAATATCACAATATCCCTAGAGCTTGGTTAAGAGGTAATATAGCAGATAGATAAAATGGCACTCTTATTCCCTACCTCCACCAACAATTTGAAATAATTTATAGGAAATGTATACAGCAATGTTTCTCAAATAAGTGCATCAGGATCACCTAGAGGGCTTGTTAAAACAGTCCGCTTCCTCTGGGTGGGTCCTGAGAAGTTTATATTTCTAACCAGTTCCAAGGCAAGATTGACACCACTGCTGGTAGGGATCCACACTTTGAGAACCACTGGTAAATATAATTTACAGACAAATTCAAGATTTGGATTTGGTCATTCTTTGGAATGGTCAGTATATAAAATAATACAGTCTAAGTACATGGGGTTACAATGTCACAATTAAAAGCTCAAATATGTAGGAACTTATGGTTTGTAAATAATGCTTCACAGTTTTTCCCTTTTTGAAACTTCTAGAGACCAAATTTGAAGTTAAAGTCTGTGATAGGGATCTAATGTATATCGTATTCATTAAGAGCAAATACACGTTTAAAAACTAAATGAGCAGAGAAGACTAAAATCTGTTGTACATGCTGTAAAGCCTAATCAAAAATGTTCTCTGGGTAGATGGCCAACCCACCTCCCACATGGAAGTGAGCCAACAGAGTACTTAAGGCAAAGCCAAGATTTTTCTCAAGAAAAAATTCTGAAGGGGTGCCTGGGTGGCTCACTCGGTTAAGCGTTTGCCTTTAGCTCAGGTTGTGATCCCAGGGTCCTGGGATTGAGCCCTGCATTGGGCTCCCTGCTCGATGGGGAGCCTGCTTCTCCCTCTGCCTGCCACTCCCCCTGCTTGTGTGCTCTTTCTGACAAATAAAATCTTAAAAAAAAAAAAAAAAGGAAAAGAAAAAATTCTGAAACTACAACACTAAATAAATAAATAAGGGATATAAACATTTCTGTACCATAAGCATTGTAAGGAAGCTCTTAGAAAAGTTTTTTGTTACTATCAAATACCCAACAAAACCAAAGAAAATTTTCAATCCTGTTTCCATGAATTTGGTACAATGTATGAAGAAATCCTCTGGTTTTAATTAGACAAAATGAGTCTCCTGGGAACTAAACAGACAGTCTGCTACAAAGAGAATTACTGAATATAAATTAATTTCTGTACAGCAAGGCTATGTGCCCAGGTCATCCAAAGTGATGATTTTAAGCCAGAAAGATTTTTAAAAGATGGTGAGATAAGATGGTGAGATACAAGTATCAGGGGAAGAAAGCATGGAAGAATCCCAATCTCAAATAAAGAAATATTCCTTGGTGAAATCACTAATTCTAGGGCTAGGGCAAGAAAAGTACAAGATAAGCCTGAAATATGGTGCTAAAAAATCAGTCAGTCCTCAAAAATGATGGACTAGGAGCCTCACTGAAAGGGTTCCCAAGGGCCAAATCTGAGATAATTAGAACACCAAGATCAGTAATGATGGAGGGGCGCCTGGGTGGCTCAGTCGTTAAGTGTCTGCCTTCGGCTCAGGTCATGACCCCAGGGTCCTAGGATCAAGCCCTGCACTGGGCTCCCTGCTTGGCAGGAAGCCTGCTTCTCCCACTCCCACTCCCCTGCTTGTGTTCCCTCTCTCGCTGTGTCTCTCTCTGTCAAATAAATAAATAAAATCTTTAAAAAAAAATCAGTACTGATGGTGACAGATTAAATCCATAAAATAAGAATCAATGAGTCCATCTGATATAAGTAGAATAAAAATCTCCAAGTCTATTCTGATATAAATAAAGTGAATATATACATAATAAGGGAAAGCTTTTCCCTACAGGAGAGAATTCCAACCAATAAATGTAGAAGGAATGATGAAGACAGAGAATCACCATTTTGGCAAATACTATAATAATAATAATTTCAGGTAACAATCATCAATGAAAGTAAAATTAGAGAGCAAGAGTATGATAATAAGATAATTACCTGGTCACAAAGTATCTTCCTATAGGATACTTACTAATTATAAAGGAAAAGCACAACTACAGCAGACAAACCCAACTAATACCACCCTAACCAAGTAAAGAAACTTAGTATCACTGGGGTAAGACTATGTAAAAATCAGTATCATATGCCTCTCAATAAGATTCATGGTATCTCTTCTACAGTATCCTTAACTAAAAATTCCTAACATTAATTGAATCATGAGGAAGCCACACAAATCCAAATTTGGGGCATTCTACAAAATTAGTAACTAGCACAATTCAAAGCGTAAGTCATGAAAGACAAAGAAAGATTATAGAATTGTTTCAGATTAAAGAAAACTAAGAGGCCATGATAATTAAAATACAACATGGGATCCCACACTGGCTCCCAGACCAGAGTAAGAACGTTAGTGAGACAATTGGTGAACTTGGAATAAAATCTGGAGATTAGATAATAGTATTATATCAATGTCAATTTCCTGATTTTGATAACTGCATGCTCACTGTGTAAGAGGTTAACGTTTGGGGAACCTGTACGAAGAGTATATGGGAATTCTTTGTATTATTTTTACATCTTTTTTTGGGAAAAAAAACCACAGTAAAACTACAAATTAAATAAAATAAAGCTGATAAGTCCAAATACAGTCTTGTTTTTATATCATATCAAATTATTAATGTATCTGTGAAGAAACTAATGCTTTGACCTAAACTTTCACAGGGATAATAAACAAAATGACATGTTCTAGAGTAGAGTAATTTAAGTAACTTAAATTAACATTGTTCCCTGCTGATAAAGAATTAAAAGAGAAGGAGAAGCCAATAAAAATCACAAATAATGTGCCAACATTTTGTACAATAGTAGTTTTCAACTGGGAGCATACTATACCCCTAAAAAGTGTCGGAAGTTGCTTTTTGAATCAGTAGTTATACACAATTGTGTCACGATGACATCACAAGGGAGGAGGGGACCAGGAAAGCACAGGACTATCTTCACCAATGGGTTGTCTTATCCAAAAATACCAATAGCCCCCTTACTGACAAATACGCCTTACAGGATGTTGAAGGATGTGATAGTGGTCAACAACGAAGAGTTCCATTTTGTTACTGGTATAAAATGTCAGCCTGTGAGGTCCAGATCTACAGAACCTCCTGTTCAGGAAGGTTTATAAAAGGCCTGTTTTAAGTCACACACCCATTTAGGCAATTAGTTGTAGTTTCAAATGAGGTCTCCTGCACTCCTTTAAGTATGAGAGGAGAAAAAAAAGCAGAAGACTTTTCAAAACAGAGCCATAAAAACATTCTCCACACTCATGAAATGGGTAGCACATACATAAAGATGTTCATGGCAGCATTTTTTCTGATACTTACAAAACAACCACGAGCTTAAACGTCCAGTAGTTAAATTATAACATATCTCACCATTTTGCTGGAAGAGTTGCAATAAGTTTTACAGCTCTCTTCTTAATAAACACTAAATTAAAAAAAGAGTACAAGTTGGGGCACTTAGGTGGCTTAGTCGGTTGAGTGTCGACTTTTGGTTTCAGCTCAGCTCATAATCTCATGGGTAGTGGGATTAAGCACACATGGGGCTTCAAACTCAGCGGGGAGTCCGCTTGAGATTCTTTTCCTCTGCCCCTCCTCCTGCACACACACACTCTCTCTCTAAAATAAATAAATAAATCTTTTTAAAAAATAAATGAATAAAATTAAAATGAGTATAAGCTTTGCTGAATTTCTATCAGAACAAAGAATTTTCATCTCTAAAGGACTAACCAAGTACTAAATTCCTGGAAGTATAACTGCCAATTCAAAGGGCATATGCACTTTATTTTCATAGATATTGTCAAAATGCTCTTCAAAAAGGCCGCATAATAGCCCCAAAGACACCTCCAGATTTAAAATGAGGGAGTGGAAAACCATTTATCATGCTAATGGACAGCAAAAGAAAGCTGGAGTGGCAATCCTTCTATCAGACAAATTAGATTTTAACCAAAGACTGTAATAAGAGATGAGGAAGGACACTATATCATAATTAATGATATCCAACAAGAAGATCTAACAATTGTAAATATTTATGCCCCTAACATGGGAACAGCCAATTATATAAGCCAATTAATAACAAAATTAAAGAAATAATTATCGATAATAATACAATAATAACAGGGGACTATAACACCCAACTCACTGCAATGGAGAGATCATCTAAGCAGAAGATCAACAAGGAAACAATGGCTTTGAATGACACACTGGACAAGATGGACTTCACAGATACACTCAGAGCATTCCATCCTAAAGCAACAGAATACACATTCTTGAGTGTACATGGAACATTCTCCAGAATAGATCACATACTGGGTCACAAATCAGGTCTCAACTGGTACCAAAAGACTGGGATCATTCCCTGCATATTTTCGGACCACAGTGCTTTGAAACTTGAACCCAGTCACAAGAGGAAATTTGGAAAGAACTCAAGTACACGGAAGCTAAAGAGCTTCTACTAAAGAATGAATGGGTCAACCAGGAAATTAAAGAAGAATTTCAAAAAATTCATGGAAAGAAATGAAAATGAAAACATAACTATTCAAAACCTTTGGGATGCAGCAAAGGTGGTCCTAGGAGGGAAGTATACAGCGATACAAGACTTTCTCAAGAAACAAGAAAGGTCTCAAATATACAACCTAACCTTACACCTAAAGGAGCTGAAGAAAGAACAGCAAATAAAGCCTAATCCCAGCAGGAGAAGAGAAATAATAAAGATTAGCGCAGAAACCAATGAAATAGAAATCAAAAGAACAGTAGAACAGTTCAGTGAAACTCAGAGCTGGTTCTCTTAAAGAATTAGTAAGACTGATAAATCCCTGGCCAGTCTTATCAAAAAGAAAAGAGAAAGGACCCAAATAAATAAAATAATGAATGAAAGAGGAGAGATCACAACCAACACCAAAGAAATACAATTATAAGAACAGATTATGAGCAACTAAATGCCAACAAATTAGGCAATCTGGAAGACATGGATGCATTCCTAGAGACATATAAACTACCAAAACTGCAACAGGAAGAAACAGAAAACTTGAAAAGACCGATAACCAGCAGGGAAATTGAAGCAGTAGTTAAAAATCTCCCAACAAACAAGAGTCCAGGGCCGGATGGCTTCCCAGGGGAACTGTACCAAACATTTAAAGAAGAATTAATACCTATTCTTCTGAAGCTGTTTAAAAAAATAGAAATGGAAGGAAAACGTCCAAACTCTTTCTATGAAGCCAGCATTACCTTGATCCCCAAACCAAAGACCCCATCAAAAAGGAGAACTACAGACCAATATCCCTGATGAACATGGATGAAAAATTCTCACCAAAATACTAACCAATAGGATCCAACAGTACATTTAAAGGATTATTCACCATGACCAAGTGGGATTTATTCCAGGGCTAAAAAGGTAGTTCAACATCCACAAATCAATGTGATACACTACATTAATAAAAGAAAGGACAAGAACCATATGATCCTCTCAATAAATGCAAAAAAAGCATTTGATAAAGTACAGCATCCTTTCTTGATTAAAACTCTTCACAGTATAGGGATAGAGGGTACATACCTCAATAGCATAAAAGCCATAGATGAAAAGCCCACACAGAATATCACTCTCAATGGACAAAAACTGAGAGCTTTTCCCCTAAGGTCGGGAACACGGCAGGGATGTCCACTATCACCACTGCTATTCAACATAGTATTAGAAGTCCTAGCCTCAGCAATCAGACAAGAAACAAAAGGCATCCAAATCGGCAAAGAAGAAGTCAAACTCACTCTTTGTAGATGACATGATACTCTATGTGGAAAACCCAAAAGACTCCACTCCAAAATTGCTAGAACTCATACAGGAACTCAGTAAAGTGGCAGGATATAAAAGCAGAGCACAGAAATCAGTTGCATTTCTATACATTAACAATGAGACAGAAGAAAGAGAAGTTAAGGAGTCGATCCCATTTACAATTGCACCCAAAACCATAAACCTAACCAAAGAGGCAAAGAATCTGTACCCAGAAAACTACAGAACACTCATGAAAGAAATTGAGGAAGACACAAAGAAATGGAAAAACGTTCCATGCTCATGGATTGGAAGAATATTGTTAAAATGTCTATGCTACCTAGAGCAATCTACACATTCAATGCAATCCCTATCAAAACACCGTCAACTTTTTTCACAGAGCTGGAACAAATAATCCTAAAATTTGTATGGAACCAGAAAAGACCCCGAATAGCCAGAGGAATGTTGAAAAAGAAAATCAAAGCTGGAGGCATCACAATTCCGGACTTCAGGCTCTGCTACAAAGCTGTAATCATCAAGACAGTATGGTACTGGCACAAAAACAGACACAGAGATCAACAGAATAGAACAGAGAACCCAGAAATGGACCCTCAACTCTATGGCCAACTAATCATCAATAAAGCAGGAAAGACTATCCAATGGAAAAAAGTCTCTTCAACAAATGGTGTTGGGAAAATTAGATAGCCACATGCAGAAGAATGAAACTGGTCCATTTCCTTACACCATACACAAAAATAGACTCAAAATGGATGAAAGACCTAAATGTGAAACAGGAACCCATCAAAATCCCAGGAGAACACAGACAGCAACCTCTGCGACCTCAGCCACAGCAACTTCTTGCTAGGCACGTCTCCAAAGGCAAAGGAAACAAAGGCAAAAATGAACTATTGGGACTTCATCAGGATGAAAAGCTTTTGCACAGCAAAGGAAACGGTCGACAAAACCAAAAGACAACCAATAGAATGGGAGAAGATATTTGCAAATGTCTTATCAGATAAAGGGCTCGTATTCAAAATCTATAAAGAACTTACCAACACCCAAAGAACAAATAATCCAATCAAGAAATGGGCAGAAGACGTGAACAGACATTTCTCCAAATAAGACATCCAAATGGCCAACAGACACATGAAAAAATGTTCAACATCACTCGGCACCAGGGAAATACAAATCAAAACCACAATGAGGTACCTCCTCACACCTGTCAGAATGCTAAAATTAACAAGTCAGGAAATGACAGATGTTGGCGAGGATATGGAAAAAGGGGAACCCTCTTACACTGTTGGTGGGAATATAAGCTGGTGCAGCCACTCTGGAAAAGAGTATGGAGGTCCCTCAAAAAGTTGAAAACAGCGCTACCCTACAACCCAGCAATTGCACTACTGGGTATTTACCCCAAATATACAAATCTAGTGATCTGAAGGGGCACCTGTACCCCAGTGTTTATAGCAGCAATGTCCACAATAGCCAAACTATGGAAAGAGCCGAGATGTCCATCAACAGATGAATGGATAAAGAAGATGTGGTGTATATATATATACAATGGAATACTACTGAGCCATCAAAAAAAAAAAAAAAACCCCCACGAAATCTTGCCATTTGCAACAATGTGGATGGAACTAGAGGGTATTATGCTAAGCAAAATAAATAAGTCAATCAAAGAAAGACAATTATCATATGATCTCACTCATGTGGAATTTAAGAAACAAAACTGCAAAAAATAAAACAAGACGAAATCAGAGATGGAGACAAATCATAGGAGACTATACAGGAAACAAACTGAGGGTTGCTGGGCGGCGGGGGAGGATGGGGTAACTGGGTGCTGGACATTAAGGAGGGCAGGTGTGTAATGAGCACTGGTATTATATAAGACTGATGAATCACTGACCTCTATCTCTGAAACCAGTAATACATTATATATTAATTAAATTTACATTTAAAAAATTTTTTTTTAAAAAGGCTGCAAAAATTTTATACTTCCAATGAGGGGTAAGTGGTGTGAAAGAGTACTATAGATCCCTCCAGCCACAGGTCAAGCCCTTATTAAGGGCAGAACTAGACTTTCTGCAACTAAAGAAACATTGGAAAATCTAGGAGACTGACCCAAGATGATGTTAAGGGGCAATTAAGGAAACCTCAAAAAACAATGACTGGGAAAAGGAAAAACTTTCATGACTGTACTCAGCGAGTCCAGTCCATTTAATAAAAAGGCTAACCTTACAGAGTCCTTTTATAGCATCTTTTGTTTTAATTTTTAAATTATCTTTTGCATAAAAAATAAAGCAATGAACAGTTCATTTATTTTCCAAATGATTAGAAAGTTGTTGCAACATAATGCAAATCATCCATCTTTTTCCCACCAATGTGAAATACTGCCTTTGATAAATACCTATATATATTGGGATCTCTAAGTACTTTATTCAAATGCATCCTGGAGTGTTTTTATTTACTGTCATTTTGTGATACTTTTTAATATCAGAAATGGCTCTTTTAAAAATTGCAAAGCAGACTTAGAGGCTTCTTAAAGTACTGATCCAGAAAATAAAGTCTAGAACTCCATTATTTCTCTCCAAAAAAGAAGCTGGCATGACTTCTTTCTCCTTTCGCTCATCAAATGCAATACAGATATAACAGAAAGGACAGGAGCTTATTTAAAATCAGAAACACCTGGATTAGCATCAATCCCTGCATTGGTTGCATGACCATAACCAATTACTTAAAATTTTGATCCTACATTTTTTCATCTATAAACAAGTTCAAAAAAACTCTGGTTTCCTTTTTCCCATTTATATTCCCTTATCTTTTTTCTATGCTTAAAAGTACAGGTAACAAAATTTCAAGTGGATATACCTTTTGACCCAGTAATTTCACTTTGGAGAAATTATTCTTCAAGAAAAAAAAATGATAAAGTTCTCAATGTACTATTATGAAAAGATCTCTAAGATATACTGTGAAATAAAAAAAGAAAGTGGAAAAGCCATGTGGGTGGCTCAGTCAGTTAAGCATCCGACTCTCGATTTTGGCTCAGGTCATGATCACTCAGGTCATGATCACTCAGGTGGTGAAATGGAGTTGGAATAAGTGCTAGGCATGGAAGCCTACTTAAGATTCTCTCCCTCCCTTGCCCCTTTACCCCTCCCCACTCTCTGAAAGAAAGAGAGAAAGAGAGAGGGAGAAAGAAAGAAAGAAAGAAAGAAAGAAAGAAAGGAAGGAAGGAAGGAAGGAAGGAAGGAAGGAAGGAAGGAAGGAAGGAAGGAAGGAAGGAAG
>NW_023270454.1:33091984-33174439 GCF_011800145.1 Mirounga leonina | reverse complement strand
AAGGAAGGAAGGAAGGAAGGAAGGAAGGAAGGAAGGAAGGAAGGAAGAAAGAAAGAAAGAGAAAGAAAGAGAAAGAAAGAAAGAAAGAAAGAAAGAAAGAAAGAAAGACGAGAGAGAAAGAGAGAGAGAAAGAAAGACGAGAGAGAAAGAGAGAGAGAAAGAAAGGGGGAATGCTTCCTCTCCACTCCTGATGTTTCCTCCCAAGTGGAAGGACATCCCACTATGTTCTCCTTCAGTAAAATGGGAAAGAATATCACTATGTATATTTGTGTGTGTGCATGCATAAGGACATTCTGGAAGTATTTTTTAAGTATACGTAAAAATATCTCACTTTTACTATTTCAGAAATGTCAAAAGGAGAAAAAAACGGACTCTATCTTGATAAGGAAAAAAAAAACCGAGGCCTCAGACAACAAGCTGCTAATAGTGTTAACCAGAAAACGACTAATTTGAATGAGTTCCATATATCAACGGCTAATTCAAATGAGGTGTTTTTTTCATGTTATAGAAAATGAATATATCTCTGTTTGACATTATGGACAAATCCAAGAAAAAAAATTACTTTACTATTACATTTCTTTCTATTCTAGTACTTGCTTTTCTAGAATTCTCCATTCTCTCTCTCTCTATAAATATATATTTATTTAAATATATATCCAAATATAAACATATATGTTTGGATATATATTTTTAAATTTTTAATATAACGTATATAAAATATAATACATATATTTATATATAATATAGCCTAAATTTAACTAATTTTTTTTTTTTTTAGATTTTATTTATTTGAGAGAAAGAGAGAGAGCACAAGCAGGGGGAGGGGCAGAGGGAGAGAGAGAAGCAGACTCCCCACTGAGCAGGGAGCCTGACCTGGGACTTGATCCCAGGACTCTGAAATCATGACCTGAGCTGAAGGCAGATGCTTAACCGACTGAGCCACCCAGGTCCCCAAAAATTTAAGTAATTTTTAAATGAATTCAATTGACAGATTTATCAATACTGTCTATATAATCTATCCACATAATTAATACTGTCTACATAATCTAATCATATGTAATACATACTTAGAAATAGTAAAGAATACCACAATGAAAAAGAAGAATGTAAAGGAAAGCAGCTTGAGGCCACACTTTCTAAGACATTCAAGTATTTTATGTTATATAAGCGATAGGGAGCCACTGAAAGTTTGAACAGAATGAGGGATCAAGTGAAGAAAGTAATGTTCTTTCATTCTCCAGATCTCAAAAACTGGGTGATTTACTCATAACAGCCAAAGACTGGAAACACAAATGTCCATCAACTGATAATGGATAAACAAAATGTATCCATAAATGCTCCATACAATGGAATACTATTCAGCCATAAAAACAGAATGAAGTACTGATACATGCTACAACATGGAAGAACCTTGAAAACATTACGCTAAATGAAAGAAGGCCATAAATTGTATGATTCTATTTATGATATGTCCAAAATAGACAAATCCATAGAGACAGAAAGTAGATTCCTGGTTGCCAGGGAGCTGAGGGAAGGGGGAATGGAAAGTTACTGCTAATGGACATGAGGTTTCTTTTTGGGGTGATGAAAATGCTACAGAATTAGAGAGTAAAAATGGATGCAAAGCTTTATGAATATACTAAAACCCACTAAGTTGTATACTTTCTTAAAAAGGGTAAATTTTTGGGTATGTGAATTATATTTCAACAACAAAAAAAGTTGGAGGTATGTGTAAAAGACTGCAGGCAGGAAAAATGAAAGCAACTATACTGGTTTAGAAATGAGTACATAAGAGCCATCAGGGTTTCTATTGTTAACCCCAACCCAGGGAACACCATTCAGATTACTGTGTCCCAGAGAGCACTACTCACAGAGACCCTCTAATAAGATATGGCCTGGGAAACAGAATGAATAAATTTAAGCAAACAGGCAAAAGGATTGTCAATAATTGTCTGAATATGAAGAGGAAAGAATTAAGACAAAAAAGGAATACATTTTCTCTTTGGTTTAAAATGAAGCAGTCACAAAGAGGAAATTAAATAAAAGTTTAACATTTGTAATATTTAGATTGAGGAAGAAAAGGGCAATTTGTAGTCTCGTATCCAGACTTTTCCAAATTTTCAATAATGACATTACTTGTATAATAAGGAAAATGTATAAAAATGTTTTTATAAACAAAAACTTTTGTATCTCAACCATAGAAACCATCCTGAAACATTAAAGCCCTAACTTATTAAACTAAAGCCAATTTCTTGTGGAGTCCACATGCTATTGCCTCAAATAGAAAAAGCAACAGAACAAAAACCTTCATAATCTACATCTGCATTGTCCCATATGGTAGCCATTAGCTAGTGAGCACTTGAAATGTGGCTAAGTCCTCATTAATATGTGCTGTAAGTATAAAACAAAACATACACCAGGTCTCAGAGGGTTAGCACTAAAATAAGAATCTAAAATATCTCATTAATAAGTTTTCATATTGATTACATATTGAAATAATATGTTGGATATATTATGCTAAATAAAACATCATTAAAATTGCCACCTGTTTCTTTTTAGCTTTTTAATGTAGCTACTAGATAAAGTTAGAAAAAAATTTAAAAAATACATTTAGATATCTAGCTTGCATTATATTCCCATTAGACAATGCTGTGTTAGATGACAGCTAAATGAGCTTTTGAGAGCTTCACCTGAGTTCTCCCTCAGTTCCCTTTTTCTTATGCTCCAGGAAGTAAGACTTTTCCCAGAGTGCTTCCTGCAATGGAAAACACTGCACATACTAAGTAACATGAAACAAGCAATAACCGTAAGAAGTGACTATGAGAGAAATCTTTTACATTTCCTAAAATTCAAATTGTACTATGAATCTCAACAAAAAAGAATTGAAATGAGTACACTTTGAAATTCTCTTGGGGTGCTATGACTATCTTAACAGGTGAAAAGCCTCAGATGGTAACAATGTGAAATTTTTTAGGAGCTTGGAATTTCTAGTTGAAAATGACTTCTTCTGTTTTTGGCCTAAGTAGAAAAGTGGATGGGGAAGCAATGCAAGCACAAATGCGGTTTAGGAGAGCCAACCCTGAGTAGGGTGAGAAAAAATATGTAGGCAAAGTAGATGTTATAACATCCAAAAATTGTGTTCAGAAAACCTCAAGGAGGATCATTTTTCCCCCCACAGTGAAAGAATAAACCTGAGACCTAATAAAGAAATGGGTATTTCTCCAAGAATAAGATCTGACGAAAACACAAAAATTAAGAGTATCCTGTCTCTATATCCTTTTTTTTGTTTTCCCACTGCTTATAATACCAGAAAATGCTAACTAATCTATACTAACAAAAATTGTATCAGTGATTGCCTGGGGCTAAAGGACTGATTGCCAAGATCACAAGGAATCTTCTGAGGGTGACAGAAATGTCCTGATTGTGGTAGTGGTGTCACTTATCAAAATTCATCAAATCATATACTTTAAATAGATGTAGTTTACTGTATATATTATATCTCAATAAAGTTAATTAAAAATAAATAGGAAACAAAAAAAAAAGCAATCCATTTGTCCTGTGGCAGTCAAAATAGAGCCTGCGTGTATGAATTTAGTCATGGCAGTTTATATCACCATAACTTTTACTGAATTCTGTGTACTTTTGGTACACACATGTCAAGTTTACTTCTCATTTTAGGTATCCTCTAAAAGATTACACTATGGGGGCGCCTGGCTGGCTTGGTCAGAACAGCATGACTCTTGATCTCAGGGTCATGGGTTTGAGCCTCACATTGGGTGTAGAGATTACTTAAATAAATAAATAAACTTAAAAAAGAAAAGAAAATTTTACACTATGATTCATCATTGAAACAAAAAATTATGCTTGCAAAAAAACACAGCAACACAGCAGTGGGGAATAAATCTGATACTCATGAAGCAAATACTGTGCTAGGAAGAATAACCACAATTCCATTTTTTTTTTTCCAGAAGGCAACATCCCAGTACCAATAAGGCATTGTATCATACTTTAATACAGCATTTTTCTTCCTTAGTGGTACACAAAATAACAATTTATCTTATAATTGATCATGTGGTAAGCAGAATTCTAAGACGGCCCCAAGACTCCAACACCTTGGTGTACACATCTTCAACCAAGTATTAATCTGGATGCTGCTATGAAGGGATATTACATACATAATTAAAATCCCTAATCAGTTGATTTAAATTAGGGTGATTCTTGGTAAGGCCTGACCTAAAGAGATAAGTTCTTAAAAAGGCAGAGAGATTCCAAGGGAGAAAGATTCTCCCACTGTCTTTTTCAATAACCTTGTTGTGAACTGCCCATAGATAGAACCACATGGCAAAAACCTAAGGATGGCCTATAGGAGCCTTGAGGAGAGTGGTCCCTGACTGAGAGCCCGCAAGAAAAAGGAACGCCATTCCTACGAACACAAGGAATTGAATTCTGCCTACCACCAATGCACCTGGGAGAGGACTCTGAACCTCGGATGAAACTGCAGCCCTGACTGACACCTTGATTTCACCTTGGAAGACCCTGAGGACAGGACCCAGCTAAACCATGCCCAGATTCCTGGACTACAGAAACTATGAGATTGGCTGCTAAAACTGCGATAATCTGCAATGCAGCAATGGAAAACTAATACAGATGATTCCTTTGATTTGAGGAAATATGGCTTATATTATTTCTCTTAAAGCCTGTTAATCTTTATTCTCTTGTCAAAACAATTTCTAATATTTCACATTATTATGAGTGATAAGATTCAACTTCACAAGTCCGAAGGGTAAGATAATACTACTCTCAAATACTACTACTCTCAATACTACTCTTTACTTTACAGGTAAAATAAAGCTTTACAACGCCTAAGAATTTACTTCCTCTATCAACTGGGCACGAACACACTACTATAAACTTAGTCTATTTGTTTCTGCCTTTCAAAATCAATGACATACAAAAATAAACAAACCAACCTCAGTCCTTATCCATTTCAATGTAATTAAAGTAAAATTGAATGTGTGGTGAGAAAAGCTAATTTTGAGATCCAGCATGGCCATATAATTTTGAGCAATAATCTAGTTTCTAAGAACCTCAGGGAACTCAGCTATTTTTAAAAAAGGGCATAAAAAATCTGAATAAAATCTGGAGTCTAATTAATAGAAGAAAAAATGCATACATACTTAAATGGGTAATAATGCGTACTTTGCCAGCCTTATAGAGTATATAATTAAATGCCACTGAAAAGGGCCTGTACTTCTATAGACCTTATTATGTGCCAGGCACTGTTCTGTAACTACTATGTAAGAAATAAATTTAGAGATAATAAATACAGTATAGAATAGTGATCAAGGTCCAGGCTCTAGAACCAGACTGCCTGAATACAATCCCAATTCCACTACTAACTAAAGTGAGATCTTGAGCATGTATAACTTCTCCGCACCAACTTTTCAACTATAAAATAGGGACATTAACAACACTTACCTTAGAGAGCTATGATGAAAACTGAGTAAGTTAATACAAAGGATGAAGAAGAGTGCCTGGCACACGTTAAGCACTCAAATGTTGATATCAGTATTATTTTTATAATAGTGCCATATTAACATTCATTTCTAAGGAAGGCAACCTATGGTACATAACATAAAAAAACACTTATGAGTCTAAGCGTTAGAACCCTAAAATCTTGATAAGATTATTTAATTCCTTGCGCCCCAACTCCTAAATTCTTATCTACCAGAATTCAATTTTATTTAGGCAGTTTTAATCTTTAATAGAATACCATTCAAACAACTGCTCTTACTGTTTGCAAGTAACTTTTGATAAAATTTTACAGAAACACAGAATTAAAATTCTGGAAAGGACAAAATTCAAATGTATATAACTAAAGTTACAAATACAGTATTTAAAATCAAGAGAAGAGAGAAATCTTTTAGGAAACATTTTAGATTTAGGTAACAAAATAAAATTATGAAAACTATTTAAATCTCCTGTGAATAAACCTAATATGTTCTCACTATATTTATTAAATATAAAACACCTATAAATAAACTAATTGGGTAAAGAATAATCCTGTACAAAGTATGAAAAAGCAGGAAAAATAATTTTTTTTAAATAACAAACAAAAATAGTTTAAGAAATCACATAAGGGAAACACGCAACAGATACTCATTGACTTAAACAATTTATACCTTAGAGACTAACAATTGATTCTCAAATTTTCTGCTATACCTTCCAAGCATGCCATATTATAGATTTTCAAATCCTAAATAAGAGATTTCTGTGGCTCATCCTCTAAACAAGAATGCCTTTCAAAACAGTTCACTGTAACTGCAAAACACATTTTAAACACAGAAAAAATTGTAAAAATCACTTTGCTCCACAATCTTTTAGACAGATTTTGCCTAGATTGATTTCTTCTATGGCTGAAGATGTATGTGGGTCCTGATGGTTGTAGCAAGAGCAAGACTAAATTTAATGAAAAATGCAGGTTAGTGCAAGTCAATTCAAATTACAAGCTTAAATTTCACAATTATTTTGTATAAGGCCATAAACCTGGGAACTGCTTCTCCATGAGTCTGTTGCTTTCCTTCTGACAAACACATATAGGATGAAATCCTATTACTTTCCCCTCCTATCTCAGTATACCTGATGACTTCCCATTTTCAATACAAAACTCCTCCACTGAAACTTAAGAGGCAGCATGCATGCATAGTGATTAAAATAGACCACAGAGTCAGATGGACCTGGATTTGAATCCCAGTTCTGAGTTCAAATTCCTAGCTATATGTTCTTGGAAAAACCTCTGAATCTATTTCTTCTGTCATAAGGCGAGCTTATTAATACCTATTTCATAGGGACTGCTGTGAGGAATAAATTAACTAATGCACACAAATATCCTTAGCATAGTGCCCAACATATAGTAAACATTCAATAAGTAGTAATAAGGATGATCTATACAATAATTATCAAATTACTTATTCATCAAATTATCAAATCTATATCTTATCCTCTAGATTCACACCCCTCTCCCTTCTAACTAAGTCTTTATAAATAAATGGAGGCAGCTCTGAGGTAAAAACCAACCATCATAAAAAGAAAAAGAGACCTAGTAGGCAACTTCCTCACCTCCAATCACCTGTTTTCTCTCTCCTGCCTCAGTCATTATCCATACTCTACAGAAAATACATGATCACTCTGGGCCGAAATGTACAGAGGAGAACAGACGTCTTTTACTTAAAGATAGCTCATCCATGATGTAGCACTAATGCCACATATTCACCTTTTCAACAAGCTCAGTACTAGAATGGGCGAACAGGTGAAAAAGAAATCAACTAAAAGCATCTTTCAGAAAGTATTTGTTGAATCAAGTTTCATTACTGAGTCAGGAAAAGAAAGGGCAACTTAATGCATCAGAGGTACCAAATATCTAGGCTGTTCCACTTTTAGGATATGCTTCCAGAAATGCTGAAGAAAAAGGTTCACACAAAATCTCCATCAACTATTGGAACTGGCTTCTAATTCATTCAATAAATATTTGTTTGGTATGGACACCTATGGACAGGTATTACACTACACCTATGGACAGGTATTACACTAAGCACTTTGAAACAAAGATGACATGATAACGTCCTCCTCTTACAGAGCCTATTAAAAAATCTTTCCAATCATTTTTTCTCTTTCATTAGTGAGCAAACTACATGCCTAGTAAGTAGCAGGAAATATTAGGCACTTGGGAGGGAGGAGATATTAACTGAAAGATGAATAAGACATATAACATTTGCCCTCAAAGATCGACAGACCAGTAGAAGAGAAAAATACAAACAACTATTTTAAGTGCTATAAAAGCCATATAGAGACTGTGTATAACCAGGAGAAAAAACAACTAACTCCACTTACATTAATGAGAACAGGTTTCCTAGAGAAGATGATATTTAAGTAGGGTCTTAAGAGATAAATGTTTTGCAGATGAAAGGAAAAGAATACTCCAGGCCGAGGAAACAGCAAGGTGCAGAGACAAATATATGTGAAAGTATATACATGTACACATACACACACAAATATGCATTAAAGTGTATATATACTTTATATGGGTATATATGGATATACAACCAGTGTTAAGATACAAGCGAGGGAAGTCATTTGAACTCCAAAATACAGAAAATGACATGACTCCCAAAGATGATACATAACTAAAACCATGTATAAGAGAAAAGTTAGTTCATTCCAATTTCAGCCTTAGGGCATTAGCACTTAATTCTTTCCCAGAAATAAACGGATGATGCTAGGAGGTCTGAATGGTAGACTGAATCCAGACTAGAAAGGCTCCCCCTAGAGCAGTGTCAATTCAGGCAGGAATATAAAGGACAGTAGCAAAGAAATCAATTTAGAAGCTCCTGAAATAGACAGGGGATGGTAAGCATGCAATTTTAGATAGGAAAAAAAAAAAGACAGAGAAAGAAGTCCTAAGTTAAATAGCCCTCAACTTAGTAATAAAACAAGAGAGGGAAATTAGATGTGATCCAAGGTTTCTCCCAATAGATCATTCCATTAACCTTGATACTTGCTTTTTCCATTAGTGTATATTTGATTCTATGACTATTTACACAATATGGCACTCACATCTCATAAGCCCCCTACTCTTTTTTTTTGAAGACTTATCCATTTATTTGAGAGAGAGAGAGAGAACACGTGTGCACACCTGAGCAGGGGTGGGAGGGAGAGAGAAAGAGAGAAAGAGACTCCCCACTGAGCACAGAGCCCCCCACAAGGGGCTTGATCTCACGACCCTGAAATCACGACCCTGAGATCACAACCTAAGCTGAAACCAAGAGTCGGATGCTTAACCAACTGAGCCACCCAGGCGCCCATAAGCCCCCTATTCTTGATACACTTTTACGTGAATAGTTTGCCATTTTAAAAAAACAAATCAGTAAAATCCACCTGGAAATCTTTCCTAGTGTCTGAATAATAAATGGAACCACTTTTACATTACTTTTGGAGTAACTGCCCTATAATCTTGAAAAAAATGAAATCTATTAATTTTCCTTTACATCTGTGTTTTTTTTTAAAGTTAAGAATCTCGGGGTGCCTGGGTGGCTCAGATGGTTAAGCAAATGCCTTCGGCTCAGGTCATGATCCTGGAGTCCCGGGATCGAGTCCCACATCGGGCTTCCTGCTCAGCAGGGAGTCTGCTTCTCCCTCTGACCCTCCCCCCTCTCATGCCCGCTCTCAAATAAATAAATAAAAAATCTTTAAAAAAAAATAAAGTTAAGGCTCTCACCTACTTAATATCATATGTGAACTTTATTTTTTTTTTTTAAGATTTTATTTGACACAGAAAGACACAACGAGAGAGGGAACACAAGCAGGGGGAGTGGGAGAGGGAGAAGCAGTCTTCCCGCAGAGCAGGGAGCCCGATGTGGGGCTCCCACATCTGTGTTTTAAAATGAATGTTAAATGAGGTCCATGTCTATGACTCTATGACTCATCTTTATCAATAATCAGTTATTTATACAGAATCCAACTGGCAAAGTGAGTAACTTATATGAAGAAAATATCCAAAGGAGAAACAGAGGACTTTTCATAAAGCAAGGTTTCCCAACCTTGGCACAACTGATATTTTGGACCAAATAATCCTTTGTTGTGGGGTGCTGTGCTGTACATTGTTTATACCTGGCCTCTACCCACTAGATACTAGTAGCACACATACCAACCTCTCCCTAGCTGCAACCATCAAAAACACCTCCAGATATTGCCAAATGTTCCCTGCGGCCCTTGTTATGTACCAGGCACTGTTCTGTGCTTCCCGTTTATTATCTCATTTAATCTAACAACATAGTATCCATGAGTTGGTTATTATTTTCTCCATCTTACAAATTAAGAAACTGAAGCCAAGGGAATTAAACAACTTGCCAAAAGTCACATGACCAGTAAGTGTGGTAGTCGGTATTTGAACCCACATGATGGCTTGAGTTCCTGCTGTTATGCCATCTCATATTAATGTCTCAGCCTTTATCACCTGATATTTGAAAAGTAATATTTTGAATCTCATCTGGAAGTAAAAACTAAAATTATCCATACAAGTGGAAGTTAAATTAAAAGACTCCCAACCTCAATTCAGAATAACTTAAGTATTTTTTTAAACACTGACTATATGCCAAATATCGAGTTTAGGAACTACAGTGGTTCAAAAAAAAAAGAAATTATCATTTATTAATGATTTAGCTCAGGACCTTTTTCACACATTATCTCTCTAAATTTCTCACAGCTTCCCTGTGAGGTAAGTAATATCTTTTTTTCAAGTGAGGATGCTAAGGCTCGGAATAGAAAAGTGGTCCCTAACCTAAAAAGGTTTACAATCTAACTGAACAGACAAGAAAAATACTTAAAAAAACAAAACAAAACAAAACAGAATAAACTAGTTAAATATCTCAGTTAGCAATACACAGAAGGTGGGAAATACAAAATAGATGAAGGAAAAGTATACAGTTAGATTAGTCAGGGAATATTTCTTTAAAAAGGTTTCTAATATCCCTTCTCTTAAGAAGTGACATGGATAAGCAAAAGGTAATGAGCTGGGGAGGAGCACCCCTTCTGTAAATAATGTGAAACCGAAATTTGGGGACTGAAAGTTCGTGATAGCCAATTTAAGTAGTAAGTCAAGGAAATGAAGAGTGTAAAGACTGCCTTGCAATTAAGATTGAGCCATGGCTGAAAACAATGAGACTAGTTCCATGCTTTTAGGGTGCTCCTGCCACAAACACTCTTAAGCACAGGAGGAGAAACAAACAAACAAAGTATCTAATGGTGAAGACTGATTAGACTGGTTAACACAGGCTTAGATATATGAAGTCAAACACCAAATTTCATAAGATGAGTGATGGGTCATCTATTTTGTTTGTGTATTTTGTTTCCTCAAACAGAATATAAGTTTCAAGAGGGCAGGATTTTCATGTTTTGTTCACTCAGATCAATGCCTGACACAGCAGGTGTTCAGTAAATAGCTGCTGCTAAAAAAAGGGCAGTATTCAAAATAGGGACCCATCCAGAAGATCACAAATGCCCCTGGCATTCTAAAAACCACCAACCTCACAGAAACTACAATAACTTAGTATCATAATATCAACACTTACTATTGCAACAACTAACATTACTGGGCACTAACTCTGAGCCAGACCTCGAAATGCATTAATTTACATAATCCTCTTGACTACCCTATGAGAGAGATAGGTACTATTAATATTCCCAGTTTTACAAGGAACACACACAGACCAGATAACTTGCCCAAGATCACAAAGCGATAAAGCTGGAACCTGGGTCTATCATCTCCAAAGCTTACCTCTCAACTGCTAGGTCACATATACAGAATTACTAGCATCCCTGTTAGACAAAGCTAGGAAATATGGTCGAAGAAGAAAAAAACAAGAAAACAAAAATGTAACCCCAGTGCAGTTGAAAACCTTTGTCTGACCCTTCTCCAAGCAGGTACTACAGAAATTTTCCCACCCTAGGATACATTGATTATCCCAGACAGATTAAAACTTCAATAGCTTAAAGAATCCAGATGTTGAAAAGCTAGGGATTAATCTAACCAACATTTCAAAGGATGGTAGATAACATGTGATAACACCCCACATCCACAACCCAAAGAAATAACAGGGTGTGACCTCTGACTAAGACTGACCTCAAAACTTCCGGTGCCATTCTCCCTGGTATCTGCCCTTCCCTCCCTCCTTTGCTCTGTCTCTCCCACCCTCTGTACATCCCACCTCTCCTACTAAACGCCTGGCCTTTACAAAAAATCTGAAGTTTCCTGTTCCCTGCTCTAAATTTCTAATCTAATAAATTAAAATTTTTATATTTCTCTAATGAAAAGAAATCTACCTATGTAATACTCGAAAAGGGCTCCTGACCACTCGTTACGGCAGCATTCCAAAGTGTATATTCTCAAATTCACACAGCTGTCAATTAAGAGACCACTAATCATGCAAAAGAAAACTGATAATCCATATAACCTTCTGGTATTACATGCAAAATAAATGGACAGGAATAAATTAAAGTCACTATAGAGACTGTGTCCTTCTCCCATCTACCCAGTAGCCTAGTCATTATCATAAAATCCTTCTTTGAAAAATCTCTGAAACAGAAAGAAGCCTAACTCCAACTGCTACCAACAAAGAAAAATATTTTAAATAACTGATTTTTTCAATGAGAATAGTCATCAACCACATAACCTACTATTAATATATAAATCAATTTAACTTCTGCATTTACATCAAAATCTAAAGCAAACTTGCCTTAAAAGAAGTTAGAGAACGAGGACAAGAGGCAAGATAATCATTACTAAGAAATATATCTCAATATGTTCTTTCTGTCTTTGGATTTTTTTCATATACTTATCTTAAATATACAATCCTATTAAATAAACAGACTATGAAGACATAGCCAAATTGCTCTCAAAACAGAAATACTTTCCAAATATAAAAACAATCAAGAATCATTTGTTTCTTATACAGGCCAAAAGAACACGGATTATGCCAAGCTTAAAGGAAAAGTTGTTTCTGAAAATTGATTTGTACTTAATAAACACAAAGCATGAAAGGAGAATATCAAACACATAAATACTAATCATTTTAAGAAAGGGAGAAAACTAAAATTTAGTTAAAACTGAATCACATAAATAAAATTCCTTCAATCAATTTGAGATGTAATGATACAGGGACGCCTGGGTGGCTCAATTGGTTAAGCATCTGCCTTCGGCTCAGGTCATGATCCCAGGTTCCTGGGATCGAGTCCGTATCAGGCTCCTTGCTCAGCAGGGAGCCTGCTTCTCCCTCTCCTGCTGCTCCCCCTGCTTGTGCTCATTCTCTCTCTCTCTCTCTTTGACAAATAAATGAATAAAATCTTTAAAAATAAAAATAAAGAGATGTAATGATACAGATAAAACTTGTTAAACTTCTTCATAATTGTTTAAAGCTTTTTGTTCCTAAGCGCTAAAGAGATGGACAGTTAAGAGACTTGATAACTGAATTACAACCTGATATTTCTAAATGAACAATTTACCACAGTCACCTTCAGAGATAATCAATGAATTATTCAAAAAAGAGTTCTTTCTGGTCTAAGTATTTCTGAGTTCTTTAGAGATGATTTCAAATTCTAGCTATGTTCAAATCGGTCCTTCTTTCATATAAATAATAAGCACAGCAGTCCATCATTTCTCTAGTTTTCAAGATTTTTTTAATAAAATGTTAATGAATCATACACTAGTTCAGATACTTTTGAAAACACTGCAGAATTACTTCAGTATTATTTGTCAAACTCAAGGGCTGAATTTAAATGCTGGACAATATAAGGCCTGGCTTTAGCCCTCTGTCTACATCATACCTTAAAAGATCTTTAACTTAATAAGCTAACAGGGATGGGCTGCGTTACTATATGTGAGCCACCCTAAAAAGTTTGAGAAGATATATACATTCTTCCAAAAACAAACCAGCAATTTGCCTTCAGATTTCACAATTGGCACTAACATATATTAATGGGTTCACTCAAGATGCTGTAGGATGAAAAAGCCAGAAGAAAACAGTATCTTATCCAATGGTGATCCTCTCCACTAAAAATATTTTGCACTACATCTTTCAATATTTCCTAAATCCAAGAACAGTCATGTAGAAAGGAGCACCTACCACAATACACTAGGTGCATGTACACACAGACACACAAAAACACAGTACATGCTACCTCCTTCCTAAAACCATCCAGATTTCTGGTAACTATCCCCCAGCTGTAAAGAAAGGGCAGAGGCAACACAGCACAGCAACAGAAACTGCACAATATCTGACTGATCCACTAGCTATCCCTTAGGTGATGTAGAAACAGCAAAAGATACTCAAGCAATGAGGTCTCTTGTGCATTTTTGTTATTTTTCAACTACCTGCACTGCAGAATAATACAACATATACAGGCTCTCAAATCTTGTACTAGCTAACTGCTTTAGAGAAATCAAGTGTTACTCAAAAATTTTAAAGGATTATTTTAGAGAAATTGTTACATATCAGTCATTCAAAATCCAGATCAAAAAAAATTTTAAAGGATTATTTTAGAGAAATTGTTACATATTAGTCATTCAAAATCAAAATCAAAATCCAGATCAAAATCCAGTACAGACATTCCCTCAAATATTTCACAATTCTGAAGGTGGAATAGGAGGAAATTTTAAATATACTTGTGTGTAGTAGTACAATTATTAGAAAATATATATCCCATAGTGTCTAGGAAATGTCATATACATTTAGAAAATAAACTCTAAACATACTATGAAAGGTATCATGAGAAAGTGACAATGAGGTCTAAAGAGAAAGTAGCAAAAATCTAAAAGTACATTAAGACATAAGACAGACTGGTTTTACACTTAGTGGAAAAAGTCTCCAAGTAGAAAGGCTTAACACCAAAAGTTCATTATTTACTCAAAATATGCTACCAAGTTGGATGAAGGCAACTTTCAGACAAATTGTACGGTAAAAGAAATTTGGTTTGTCACTCCTAACTTCTTCCTTAACTCACTTCTTCCTCAAGGGCATCCTTTCAGGAATTCAGTCTCTGCAGTCGGCCCACCTATTTCCTGATCAAAACCTGCTCTTAGAGGGGCACCTGGGTGGCTCAGTCAGTTAAGTGTCCAACTCTTGATTTCGGCTCAGGTCACGATCTCAGGGTCATGAGATGGAGCCCAGCATCAGGTTCTGTGCTCAGCAGGGAGTCTGCTTCTCTCCCTCTGCCCCTTCCCCTGCACGTGGGCGTGCACTCTCTCCCTCTCTCAAATAAATAAATCTTTAAAAAAAAAAAAAAAAACTTGCTCTTAGAAAAAGATCCTATAATTTATTTATCTTAGAGACAGCTGTGTAAAAACCACTTCTGTGTAAAAGAAATAACTGTACAGCTATTATAAAAAATAAATAAATAAATAACAAGTGCTGGCAAGGACTGAAGGGAAGGGAACTCCCATACACTGTTAATGGGAATGTAAACTGGTGCAACCAGTGTGGAAAACATTGTGGAGGTTGAGGTTCCTCAAAAAATTAAAAACAGAACTATCATATCAGCCAGCAATTCTACTTCTAGGTATATATCTGAAGAAAATGAAAATACTAATTCAAAAACACTTTCACCATCCCTATGTTCATCATAGCGTTACTTACAATAGCCAAGATATGGAAACAACCTAAATGTCCATCAACAGATGAATAAAAAAGATGTGGTATATATACACACAATGAAATATTAGCCATAAAAATGAATGAAATCTTGGCCATTTGCAACATGGATGGACTAGAGGGTATTATGCTAAGTAAAATAAGTCAGAGAGAGAAAGACAAATACCATATGATTTCACTTATATGTGGAAACTTAAAAAACAAAACAAATGAACAAACAAAACAAAAGAGAAACAGACTCATAGATACAAAGAATAAACTGATGGTTGCCAGAAAGGGGGTAGGAGGCAGGAGGTTGAGGAGATGGATAAAATAGATGGTGATGGGAATAAGAAGGTACAATCTTCAAATCACAAAATAAATACAATATGGGGCATATAATGTACAGCACAGGGAATACAGTCAATAATATTCTAACAACTTTGCACATGGTGACAAGATGGTAACTACACTTACTGTGGTGACCATTTTGTTATGAATATAAATATCTAATTACTATGTGGTACACTTGAAACTAATACAATATTGTATGTCAATTATTCTTCAATTAAAAAATTCTAAAAAATAGTTTATTATTTAAAAGCAACTTTACTGTTTGTAATGACAATTCAGCTAAGCTTTTAAAAAAAGGGGGGGTACTAATACACCACTCTTTTCCCTGGTCCAATGAAAGTGTCACCAATATAGAATATTTCTACTTGGAATGTTTTCAGATATGAGATGAACACCTTGTGTCTTTTAAATCACCATCTATCCTTAAGCTTAAGACAATGATAAAATTACTTGAAAAGACAAAAACTTAAAAATTTTTAGAAGAACAAGAATCTTCCCCTAATGAACAGGAAAGCAACTTTATAATGACCTTCTAAAAAGTACACTAAAATTGTCATACTGTATAGATTTTTTAAAGAGAAAGGAAATGAAGTACCAATTATATGTGTAGAAATACTATGAAAAATAAAAACAGGTTTGAAACTAACTAAAAAGTTATCATTGGGGCGCCTGGGCGGCTCAGTTGGTTAGGTGACTGCCTTCAGCTCAGGTCATGATCCTGGAGTCCCTGGATCGAGCCCCACATCGGGCTCCCTGCTCAGCGGGGAGTCTGCTTCTCCCTCTGACCCTCCCCCCTCTCGTGTTCTCTCTCTCATTCTCTCTCGCTCTCTCAAAAAAATAAATAAAATCTTTAAAAAAAAAAAAAAGTTATCATTATTGCAAGGGTCACCACCTCCCCTGAGGGGAATCATGAAATAAAAAAAATTTATGAAGCCAGGGTAAAAATACACCATCATCAGGAGCCTGGGTGGCTCAGTTGGTTAAGCGTCTGATTTCAGCTGAGGTCATGACCTCGGGGTCCTGGGACTGCTCCCCATGTTGGGCTCTCTGCTCAGTGGGGAGTCTGCTTGTCCCACTGCTCCCCACACCCCCCTCGTGCACGGGGTGCCCTCTCTCTCAAATAAATAAATAAAATCTTTAAAAAAAAAAAAAGAAAAATACACCACCATCCAATGCAGGTATCTGCTGACCTATGAAACAAACGTTTTGATAGTAGCTGTAATGTAAAGTTGCACAGTGCATTGTTCTAAACAATACATTTAAGATTGATTCACCTAAGAAATAAATTAATCCATGCTACATTTACCCTTAGGAATACAGCAAAGATTTTTTAAAGTACACATTTAAGTTATCTAGAGGATTTGTTTAGAATACTTAACAAAACAAAAATTTTGCACCCAATAATTATACACACTGAAGTGGTCATTGTAACAGTACAAGACTTTAAAAAACAGAGGTACCAAACCTTAATGTTCTTAGAATTTGGCTTAATATTTTCACCTGACTCAAACCAACTATAAACACTTATAATTTTACATGTGAAGTAAATGCTTTACAATTATTTACAATTTGTTTTCAGAACCATTCAAAATTACACCCCTAAGATTCTTCAAAGATACTTTCGGCTATGATACGTAGCCAGTATGTTACTTTATGCAAATTATTTATCTCTCAGTAAAAAATGCAAGTAGTCCCTACTTTTTAGCTGCTATAGACAGCACTGCCCCCTTGTTCCTCAAGTTCCCATAGTATTCATCACTCCGGAGACAAAAGTATTTTGAACTGTAGACTTTATATAGAATCACTTTAAGACAGGACCCAAGGAACAGAGAAACCTAAAACAGCCAGTCCAAGTTTTGTAATGGAATGAAGCTCATACTGTATGTGGGCCGACTTGGCACTTTTCTATACGAGGGTTCCATAAACTACATAGTTTATGTATAGTCGACCCTTGAATAACAAGAGTTTGAACTGTACTTACACACGAATTTTTTTCAATAAATAACAATACAGTATTGTCAATGTATTTTCTTAATAAGATTTTCTTTTCTCTAGCTTACTTTATTATTAAGAATGTGGTATATAATACATATAACCTACAAAATATGTATTAGACTATGTTATCGGTAAAGCTTCCAGTCAATCGTAGGCTATCAATAGTTCAGTTTTGGGTGACTCAAAAGTCATACACAGATTTTCAACTGCACAGGGGGTTGGTACCCCTAACCCCTGCATTGTTTGAGGGTCAACTGTATAAGGTTTTACTGGAACACAGTCACACTCATTTGCTTACACACTGTCTATGGCTACTTTCAAACCACAAAGAGCAGAATTCAATTGTTGCATCAGATGTAGTCCACAAAATCTAAAATATTTACTAACTGGCCCTTTACCAAAAAAAAAAAAAAAAACTTCCTCCACACAATGAGATGTCAGAGGCAACACATGACATCTCCAAGAACCATCTCTGAAGGACACGAGCTGCTGTCAGCCTAGGTGTAGGCTTTTGGGTCATCTGGTGCTAAAACACAAATGCACACCCAAGGCCCTTTAATCATCCCATATCAATCCCAAAGTTGCCAAGGCAAAGCACATGAGGTTACCACTCCCTCCTACCAGAGTCACACCTTTCCCACTACCTTTACTAGTAAATCATGTCAACCCAAAAGGGCTGCCCTTTAAGTTCATCTAAACATGGTTTCACCTGCATAAAATATGTTGTGGAAAGTAGAGCGTGGAGAAGGCACCCATATGGCATATATTCCAGTCCCGTACTCTCATCCTAGAACCACCTGAGATCTAGCTCCCTATCTAAACATCTCTTCCGCAGAGTTCTGCCATTTGAATTAAATTCTTAAGAAGAGACCAAAGAAGCTACTAGGAAGGTGGTGAACTGAATGAGCTAAGGAACACAAAAAGTGTGGATATGTATATATTCCTGCTCTTACAATCCTTAATCTTTGTTAGAGTCAACACTAAAAGCAAGCCCCATTAGCTGCAGGCTTCACCACAAAAAAGGTCTTCCAGTGTCTCATGCTTCAAAGACAGCTGAATTTTTTTAAATGCCAAGTTGTTTTTTGTTTGTTTGTTTTTTAATAAAAAGGTTTAAAAAAAAAAAACCATTTTCAGCACTGCTGTGCCAACACAGGGATATCCCCTCCATTGTATGGGACACAAAGACACACATCAACTGCAAGCAGGGGAAGCAGCCTTCTCTGCCAGCTATTTTTAGCTCCACTTCGTCATGTTAAAGACCAAACTTAGGATAATAATGCTGGGCAAACTTTAAAAACATGAATTTTTATGAAAACAAATCTGTCCTTTTATGTATAAGTTCCTTAACAGTGAAATCCTATATATTCTTCTGACCTTAATCTCAAGAGACCTATATACTCTACAAAAAATGTGCTAGCTCCTTCAAAAATATAGACTCACATGTCCTAAGACCGAACTGGTAGCCATGTTTAAAGACTGTTCCTCCCTTGTGAACTTCAAATCTTAATCCACTTTTAAAACATTTTGTTAGGGAGAGTCTCATCCATTTTTTGTTCTTACCATATCTTTGCTAACTTTAAAAGAGTCCCTTCCCCCAAAGTAAAAAGACACATTTTTCAGCTCTTTACTCTCTGTCAGCTCTTTACTCTCTGTCAGCTCTCTCGAGAAACCTTAATACTGTGAAAATGACTCCTAACTCTACATTTCCAACATATCACGCATTAGTTTAACTATTTTTCTGTCTTCAGATTGCATCAGCACCAACTTTTTACCCTAAAATTTAATGTCAAAAACAAAGTCCACTGCCTCATTTCTGAATTACTTTCTGTAAGAAACCACTAGCACCAATCTAAAATATGGGGAGCATCTTTTTCACTCCTCCAGTTGAACAGCTCTTCGAAGACCATGGTGTAAAAATGTTGGCTCCCTCGAAAAACAAAATCCTACCCCAGGTATAATGCCTCCTGACCTAGAATACAGTTTCTCCTCAATCATCTAAAACTACCCTCTCGGCAACATTGTTCTCAATTGCTTCTTTGGGCTGTACACATGTAACTGCACAAACACAAACTGACTCCAAGCCTACTCAACAACTTTCATCCATATTCCCATGAAGCTAACTTCGTAATTACATTTGTCCCTCCCACCCTCCAATTCCAAGAGTCTTAAACATTTTACCACCACCTATACCTTTCTTCCCAAAAGAGACCTTACTTCCCAGATTTGGTTCAGACACTCCAATTAGTTTTGTACAGTCCAACACCAACACTTCTCTAATAAAAAATATACAAATACATTTATATCTATAAGGTACCAAACCTAGTAGTATGACATATAGTGTCATACATACCTCTTTCCTACAATTTTGTGCAATTTATGTTTCACTGCCTATGCCGTAAGTAAAAGCATCTCAAAGGCAGGGCAGCAAATACTTTGCTGTTTCTTTGCTACCCAAACATGCAATAAAACATTACCATGCTTTTTAACCAATTTATAGTCAAAGCAATAAAAATAAGTCTTAAAGTTAGTAATCAACTTTGATAAGAGTACTCAAATTATAGTTTGCTGGTTTGTCTTCCCTTCCTCCCTGAAAAACAGCCTATGCCAAGACTAGATTTCTCTTTCTCCCATCTTTATAAAACATGGGATACATGACTTCCTCAAGGTCTCAAAAGAAGATAATAGATCCAGAGACATTTGCTTTTGATTTGACATCTAACATCACATCTACTAATCAGTATTTTCATGTCATTACCCATTTAAATTAGAACTTAAGGTTCTTTACAAAAGCATTAACAAGCACAAATATATAAAAAGAAACAAAAGAGCTGGAGAAGTTCCAGAGGAGGTAAAATGATCAAGGGATCAAAGTAATCATTCTAAGACCGACACAGAGAGTCAGGAAAGACGACGGTAAAGAGGAATAATCAAAATCTATAAAACCAGGAAAAGATGAACTCCAGCTTGACCTAGCATTTCTCAAAAAACAAAGACTCTGGATGTGTCCTGGAACTTTAAAGAGACAGATTTTGGACAAATAAATGAAATGTTAAATAATTCAGGGGCTAATAAACTTGTAGAACTTACTACCTCAAAGGAGAAAAAGTACAGATGAAAACACTATTTGAGAAAGTTTTAAATAAATTTAATCACGATCCTGAATGGAGAAGTTAGCACAGACAACCCCTGGCTTACATTGATTACTACAAAGCTTCTCTCAGCAGTGGCTTCAGAGGGAGTGAGCCCACACTGTTGCCTGGAGGAGCCACAATTCTCAGTATAGTACTGCCTATGTTCTGTTAAATAAAATTCCACTCTATGCTTAACCCTTAAGGTCTATATAAATACATGAAATGGTAATTACTTTCTTGCATCTCAACTTGGCACTCTTGAGAGGATACCTAAAATGCATATCAAAGATTTTATAAACTTCACCTTAAAAATCATTCTTCAAAGAATTAAATATCAAAAAAGTTTCTCCTCGTTTGATAGTGAAGTAAAGATAACTCAAACAAGCAAAGTCTCAAGTCATTCTGCCAAATAAAAAAAGTGCTAGCAATTAGGACATATGCTACTCAAAAATTAAAAAAAAAAAAAAAGCATTTGGATAGGGAAAAAAAATGTAACAACTTTTATAAACTGGTTAAAGTACTAGATGCTCTCCCCCAAGTAAGTCGTGATTCATAAGAACTCAGAATTTCCTGAGTAACTGAAATCTGTTACAGCTCCTGGCACATAGGAACTGGACCCAGGAAATAAGAAGGTAAAAAACTCCTGTACCAACAGGTACTGAAATGAAAATCTCTCAAGGAAGACTGCAAAGTAAGAAAGGAATTTTACTTTCAGGGGTTCACAGGGTAAAAGGTTCCCTCTTGAGAACCCTAATAAGAGCTGCCCCGAAACAAAAACCACAGCACTGTTTCACACCCGGTGTACCAGGAAAAGGTGTATTACAGAGATGTCCTTTGTGTGCACATATGCTTTGGCCTCCTCAACTTCCTTTTGCCAATTACTGGCCAGAAAGGCGCAAGTGTCCACTCTGGATAAAGACAGAACTCCTCTAAGAGAAACCTGTAAGTTTGCACATTACACGTACAAGGAGCTAAAATATTATAAAACACAGGACTACCCAATACCTTTTCCCCGCTGTAAAAATAAAAATGCACCCTCTCATCTATACACTCCCAACACTGCTGCAAGACATCAGCAGAACTCCACGAGGACGAACCGGTATCCTCCCACTTTCTACCCCTCGATTCCCTTTCCCCCGGCCACTCACACTTTAGGGAAGAGCCGTGGCGCTGAGAAAGTGGGTTGGTTCCCTTCCTCCTCCGCTCTGAGGCGGCAGCTGCGGAAGGCTCCGGCGCGTTACTGAGGAAGAAGCGGTGCTTGTGTCTCTAAGCCAGGCGGTCACCCGGGTCTCTTCCGCGCTGCCGGAGCAGAGGAGGCGGCAGTGGCCCCGCTTACCTCCTCTTTTCCTCTTCCTGGGTCTCTTCAGGCTGTGTCTTCTGCCCGCCCTGGGCCACTTCTCCCGGGACAGTCACGTCTGGGAGGCTCCAGATTTTGCTCTTACAAAGTTTTCCTCTGGGCTGAGGCTGCAGCCGGCCCCCCGGGTCCCCCCCGCCCTCGGGGCTGGGGCGGGGGAGGGGGCTCTAAGAACTCCTCCCGGAGCTCTGCCGAGGAGCCGGGGGGCCGGCGACTGGCCAAGGGAGAAGACCCCCTCCCCCGCGAGGGGGCTGAGGAGGGGGGGAAGGTAAGGAAAGGACGGCGGCGCCGGTCCTGCTCTCCCCGCCGCCGGGGCCGCCGCTTCACATCGGGGTCCCCGCCCCCCCGGCCGGGGGGTGGTTGCTGAGCTTGGGTCCCCGGCTCATACACTCTGGGGCAAGATGCTACGGCCCCGGGCGGGTGGCCGAGGCAGCGGCGTGGTGCGGGACCCGGCCGGCTCCGCTCGGCGCCGCCCCCGCTCCCGGCTCCCGCATGTGTCGCTGCGGCTGGGACCCCCTCCCTACACGTTGGGGGTCCCTCGCCCCGCGCTCCGGGACGAGACAGAAGCTCCGGCCCCTCCTCAGCGTCTTCTCACCGCGGAGAAGCTGACTAGTCCCGGCCCGAGGTAGCCGCCTCCCTGCCCCCCAGCCGCCGGCTCCGGCTCGGGCTCCGGCGTGTGCAGCCGCCACTGCCGGCCGGGAAGGTGAGGGGGGGAGAAGAGGGGTGGCCGCGGCTCCCGCTGGTCCAGGTCAGGACGAAGGTCTCGGCGGTGGCCAGTGCACGGGGGCTGGGTCTCTCGGATGCTCCCTCGCTCTCACGCTCTCCGCTGCGGTGGCGGTAGCGCCCGGAGCTCAGCTCGCTGTCTCGCTCGCTCTGTGCGGGGCTCTCGCCTCACTCCAGAGAGGGGCGGGAGGAAAGCGGCGCCGCCGGATGACGCAAGTCACCTAGCAACCGCTCCCCTCACCCCCTCCCTTTTCTTTCCGCCGGGACGTTTCCTCCGCTGCCCTTTTTTTCCCTTTCTAACCACCCCGCCCTGGGTGACTCTGGCGCGCTCTGATGACGCTAGAGGGGAAGAGGAAGTCGGGGCTCCGCGAGCGGGTGGGTGCGCCTCGGGCCGCGGGACTAGCCGCCGTTGCCGCCGCCTCTACGGCCGCGTCAGAATTGAAGAGAGGAAGGGGAGGAGCCGAGTGGAGCCTAAGCTGCCGCCTGATCTTACCCCTGACCCGACGGTGGCGGGGAGAGCTCGCTCTGTAGCGGTTTCCTCCAGGGCAGGTGGTGACTGCTCCTTTGGGAGCAAGGAGGAAGGCCCAGGCCGCGCGGCCATGGTCGGGCGCGCACCACCCGAAGGTGAGGCATTTAGCCCCGAATGGGCCTTCGAAAAGCCAGACTGAGCGAGAACTTGTCCTACAGCCTGATCCGCTGCACCTGCTCCAAGGAGCGAGCGCCCCACCCTTCCCGTGGTGTAGGGCGAGCCTAGCACCCGATAACGTGTGGTCGGGCCGAGCAAATGTTTGATGAATGAATGAATGCCTCCCTCCGACGCACTCGCGGAGTTCAGAGGAGTTGATGGAAGTGCAAGCGTTTTGTAAGCTACGTAGTGTTGTAAAGATGAGAGTGGTGATACATCCCTTATTCCCCCCCACCCCCACGAAAGGAAATAGGGGTGCGGTTTGAGTACGGAGTCACAACCTGGGTCTTTAGTGTAAAGGGGGGGGGCGAATTGCCGCGACAAGGGAAGGAAGCCATCCTCCCGGAGATTGTGGCAAGATTTTTTACTTTTTCAGGAGGAGATGTTAGTAGTATCTCAGTTTTAGGAACTATTCTTGCTTGTATGAAGCTTTGGAGAGCTGATCTTGGTTGGTAGTAAGTGTCCATAACCATCATCAGGAAATGTTGGCCTGTGTTTCAGGCCTGACTCAAAAGCTATTTCATTTCTAAAATAAATATTATTACTATTATGCAGCTTTTCCTACAGATGTTATCCTGGAAAGTAAATTCAAATAAAAACTCATGAGGTTGAAAGTGTAGTTCTCTAGGAAAAGAAATTTTAAGATGAAAGGATCAGAATCCTCAGAATCTGTCTTGAACCTGTCCGGGTGAATAGCGTGAGACTGAGATGAAAGCAGCAGCAATGATGAAAGGAAGCAGATTCCAGAGTTCTTGTCGCTGGACCCTGGCACACCCTACCTGCTCTCCAAGCAGCATTAACGGATATTACAAGTCTTTCCACTTCAGGGAATAAGGAGCGAGTTTTTATAGGCAGACTTTGGAAGCTCAGAGTTTCTACCACCACCATATGCAAACAGTAGACTAAGGAAACTTCTAACTGGGTGAATCCAAGGGCTCATTTTTATTAAAATGCTGCAGAAAAATTGATGAGAGTGGTAAGTGGATGTTGCAGAAGCAAGAAGAGACTCACAAAGCAGCACTTGCCGAAGTGTCCTTGAATCGATGTTCCAAGAGCCAGGTTAGCTATCCTGCTTAAGCTACTGTGGATTTGACTGCCTTGTCATGATCAATGCCCTACCATGTAACTTCCAAATAAGACTCACAGGGAATCTGGCCCCCAAGTGCTAGCCCCACACGGCTACAAAATAAATCTCTATTTGGTTTTGCCCCCTCCCTGATTTCCTGGTGGAAATTGAATGAATAAAATGCCCAGATTTAGGAGATTTTGTGAAGCTGAGCACCTCAGATTTTAAGTTCTGTGTGCTTTGGATAAAAAGAATGCAAACATCAGAGCTCTGCAACCCAGTAGAGGACACCTCCAGAAAAGTGTGTACTGTACCACATGGGGTTTTTCAGTAGCCTGATCCATTTTCATTGTCAGTGGCTCCACCTTAGAACCTTAGTACTGAGAGGAAAGCACTCAGGAGAGCCCTCATCCACCTACTTACGAAGTAATAGCGGCACTAAACTTACTGGGCAAAATCCACCCACATCACCACCCAGTACGAAAACTGGAGGAAACAGCTGGAACTGGCAACTAGAGAGGAGGAAGTTCATACATTTCTAACTTGGTCTGCTTGTCTCTTTAGTTCTTATTAATCCAGAGGAGAAAACAGCTAGTTTGTTCAAAATTCCAAAAAATCTGAAATTTCAGGTAACAGTTCTTTCCCTGCTTCATCAGTTTGTTTGTGATAAAGATCTGCATGCTATGTTAGAATATAACAAAGGGATATTTGTAGAGGGTTCTTTTCTCATGCACTTGAATGCGAGCTATTATGAGAAACTATTTAATCAGTGTTTTATCATCCCACATCAGTGGTTTTTACTGTCAAAGATTTCGTAAGCTAAATTATCTGGTAAAATTTCTAGAAATGCCATCTAAAAAGTCTTCAATTACTTTTAGCATTTTTATTGTGAGATATACATTAAAATGCATACAGCAGTTATTCGGTGTAATAAGTAGTTATAAAAGAAACCTGCCTGTGGCCAACCAGGTCAAGAAATAGAACATTGCCAGCATCCTGGAAGCCCCCCTGGTGACCTTCCTGAGCACAACTCTTTCCCTCTCTTTTCGAGGTAGCCATTATTCTAACTTTGGTGATAATCATTTCCTTGCTTTTCTCTATTGTTTTCTCATAAGCATGCATCCCTAAATAATGTGTTGTTTAGTTTTGTCCTTTCTGTTGAACTTTATTAAATGGAATAACATAATGTGTAATCTGTTTGCTTGCTGCTTTCGCACAATGTCGTTTTTAATCCGTATGTTGTTCAGGTTGTTCATATAGTTGTAATTTGTTCATTTTAATTGCAGTGTTCCATTGTAGCAATATGCTATAATTTATTTAGCCATTCTATTTTTGACGGACATCTGGATTGTTTCCAGTTTGGGACTGTTAAAAATACTGCTGTGAGTATTCTCCGTATGTATATTCCATCACATTTTTATCAGTTTCTGTATGGTATATACCTGGGCGCTGTTTCTAGAGGATTATACTCACACCAGCCATGTATGTGAGCCCCATTGCTCCACACCCTCATCCGCTCTCAGTATTGTCAATCCTTTTGCCAGTCTAGTGGATGTATAGTTGTATGTCATTATGGTTTTAACTTGCATTTCTCTGATTGCTGAGATTTGAGCAATGTTGTTATTGAATTCCTTTTCACATATCAACTAGCCATTCGGATTTCCTCTTGTGAAGTGGTTATTACCTTTTTCATGCCTGATTTCCCATTATCCTTTTATAGTCCACATTTAAAAAATTTATTTTAGGTAAGGTAATGCTACCAAATGAATTATACTTGGGAAAAGTTCTTTCCAAAATATAGCTTACTTAATTATCTTCTATGAATTTGATTTTAAACTTCTTAAATATAGGACAAGACTCAGGGCGCCTGGGTGGCTCAATTGGTTAAGCGCCTGCCTTCTGCTCAGGTCATGATCCTGGGGTCCTGGGATCGAGCCCCACATCAGGCTCCCTTCTCCATCTCCCTCTGCTGCTCCCCCTGCTTGTGCTCACTCTCTCTCTCTCTCTCAAATAAATAAAATCTTAAGAAAAAAAGGACAAGACTATATTTTATTTTATTTTTTACCTTCCAAAATAATCCCATGCTTTCAACTTTCAATGCTGGAATTTCTCATGGTGGTTTTGGGTTTTGTTCTCATTTTGTTTCCCTCAAGTATGTAAAAGAGATTTTTATTCTCTTGAATCTATGTAACTCGTTTCTGTTCTTTGTTACTTTGTATGTTATAGGCAACTATGTAACAGATTATTTCCCCAGCACAGGGTTTGTTTGTTTTTTTTCATTTCCCAGTTTCATTCATTTTATAAAAGTCACAGTGACTTTCTCTTTATTTCTGAAGTTCCTGCTAAAATAATGATTTATTGGGGTTTCTTTGTTTTTTAATTTCACTCAGTAATATCAAATACACACCATACATGTTGCTACCTGGCAAATTTCCCCAACATATTCTCTTTGGTCGTCTTTATCATTTCCATATCTGTCAGTTCTTTGTGTAGAATCAGTGATATTTTCTGATTTCTCATCTTAAGATGAGACCCAGAGAAATTATTTTACGTAGGGTCAAAAAAAGCAAGTAAAGAGGATGCCTGGACTCCACCCCAAGTCTTCCAGTAAGTATGCTTGCCATTATATCACACTGACTCGGTCTTCTGGAGCAGTAAATAATAGACCTATAGACCTATAGATCTATAGACCAGTGGTCTATAGAATATTGTTCACTACCACATGGCAAACCTCTTATTCTATCATTTTAAGCCTAACAGCTTTAGGATCAGATTAAGTGTGATAGAAATAAAAATAAATAAATACAATTTTTAAAGATTATTATAATTTCTAAAAAGGGATTACATGGATACTTGTTTTAATACCCTTTTTTTTAAAGATTTTATTTATTTGAGAGACAGAATGAGCAGTGGGGAGGGGCAGAGGGAGAGAGAGAAGCAGATGCCTGCTGAGCAGGGAACCCAATGCAGGGCTCCATCCCAGGACCCGGAGATCATGACCTGAGCCAAAGGGAGACGTTTAACCAATGGGGCCCCTGGATACTTGGTTTAAAAAAAATAAGGTTTCTCCACTCTTTCCTTCACTAAGCCCGCATCGCCTCTTCAGAGAACCATCATGCTTCCTTAATATCTGAGAAAATTATTACGCAAAGGAAAGCAATGGTTAGTGGTGTCAAATAATTCAGGAAAGACTCTTGTATTTAGTGCTCAGCTCCCTAATAATTTCATAATGCTGTTAAAAATGTTGACTATCAGAATATAATGACATCTGTAAATCCAAAAAAAAAATCAGCCTAGAAAACCTATCAACTGCTTGATGAGATCACCCCTATATTTGCCTTTACCATCAACTGGACTTGTAAAAAGATTGTAAAAATGAATTATAGATGACTACTAGTTTTAATAGAAAATAAATCACTTGTAATCTTTGATAGTTTAACCTCGGAGTTTCAGAAAAATCCTTCCTTTGGTTTTGTCATTAATAGTCACAAAGTATTTTTATCTAATAAAATCCTACCAAGATAGGATTGGTTGTAACTTAACCCTGGAGAGCAAAGGCTTTAAAATTTTCTGGCTTGAAATTCAAAGCTGAGTTACCGAATTAACAGTAGGGAGTTGCCAAAGGTACCAGATACATAAATATTGTCTATTTTTACCATACTTCCAAAATGCAGGGATATATAGAAAGTATGAAAGTGTTAGAACATCTGTCATAAGCATAGACTTTTCACATTACTTCACAATTCAGTGAACAAAAATTTATCACCTACTACTTCCTAGCACTTAACCAAGTGCTGAACATATAATGGTGAAACAGACCTAATCCCTAGCTTCAGAGAGCCCACAGTCTACTCCCTAGTATGTGCTGGGTTTGATACTTGACTCCAGTCACTACCATCTAAAACTATTTGATCTATATTACCATCTGATGATCTATAAGTAAATGGGTGACTACTTTTATTCTCTTGGTAAGCAAATAAATGATCATATGCTAGAACCTTCAATCTTACTGTCATTTTTCAGAATTTCATTATGACTATTTTTTTTAAATAAACCCTGAAAAGTACTATAATGCATGTTTATTTACCTAGATTCAGTCATTGTTAACATTTTGCTATATTTGCTTTAAGCACTTTTTCCTCAACCATTTGAAACTAAGTTGCAGGCATCATGTGGCTTCTCTCCAAGTACTTCAGCAGGGATCACCTAAGCAAAAGGATATACCTAACCTCAATCTTTAATCTGACCTAAGAAAATTAACAAAAACCTATATCTAAATATATGATTCATATTTAGATTTCCCTAATTGTCCCAAATAGTTTTTCCAGTTTTTTGGGCTATACTTGACAAATAACACTGTATAAGGTTAAGGTGTACAACGTGATGATTTGATGGACATACTTATAGTGCAATGATTACCACAATAAGGTTAGTTAACACATCCATCACCTCATATAGTTACCTTTGTGTGTGTGTGACGACACTTAAACATTTTCAGATCTCTCTTAGCAAATTTCAAGTATAATATTTTTCATAGCTTGTGCCCTCCCCCAACCTGGATCCAATCAAGTTTCACACATTGCATTCTTCAGTCATATTTAAATGTAAATATTTTTAGAGAAACTAAAAACTGGACTCTCCAATAACACTTGGAAATAATTGTTTTACATTTTGTCATTTCTCTCTTTAACAATGTTATATTTTAAGTTTAAGAGCATTATATATTTTTAGTGGAGGATGGTCTCCCTTTATTCAGTAGCTTTTCACTCACCTTTGACATCACTTAGTGCAGCTTTAATAAATGGGGAACTCACTCACTGAGATACTGAGCATTCCCCTATTTTCTGAAAATAACCTATAACATTTTCTTAGACACTGCCTCCTTCCACCTTTGCCCCACCATGCTTTTCCTGGAAAGCTCTGCTTTTTCTCCCGTCCAAAACCCTTATTACCCCTTTTCCCTCTCCTTGAATCTGTCTTAACTTTCTAGAAACCCCTTCCAGAGCATCTAACTGCACAGTTCTTATCTTCTCTTATTCTCTACCCACCTTTCAGGCTACCATAACCTCTTCTTAGCTCTCCCAGAACCTGCACCTGATTTCCTTTACCAAAACCCTTTCACTAGGAGTCCTTAGCATCAGAACCCACCACCACGAGTATTACACAGCTGATTCCAAAGGAAGAAAGGGGCATAACATTTGTCAAGAGTTTAGAATGTGCAGTTGTTCAATCTTCACAAAACTCTGCAACATAGGTGCAAGATGCCCACATTCCTTATTCCTCGCCCTACCACATAGGAAGACTCTTTCCCAGTTTCCCTTGCTATTAGGCTGGGGCCATGTAATTGGTCTGGCCAGGAGATGTGGGCAAAAGTAAAGTGGGTCATTCCCAGGCTTGATTCTAAAGTCTCCTGTGAGACAATCAGCTTGTGACTTCTCCCTTGTCTACAACGCTTAAAAGCAAAGGATGTTAAGATACCGGATCACATGTATCACAGGAGTTCAGATTGTTTAGTTACTGCGTAGAGGAGTTCTATCTGACCTCAATCAGACAGTGAACTGAGCAGAATGTAAAGTTGTATTAAGTTTCTGAGTTTAATACCAAGTTTGCATTTAGAAACATAAAGAATAGCAAGTCATTGTGTTAATATTCTGGTCCAGCGAGGTTGGGTTATATAAGCTTTTGCGACCTGACATAAGAATGCAACCTCCCCCCCTTTGTTCAACTGTTTTTATAGAAACGTGAGTTCTGAGTTCCAATCCAAACTATAAAAGAACTTTTAGAGAAAAGAAAACAAAAACTCTAGGGATTGATTCTTCCGTGAAAGAAGTACCACATATCAGAACACCACTACCCTTCAGGTATTTGTTTAAGGCTGCCTTTTCAACAAATGGGCTGCCATTTAAAAGATGAAGAAATCCTCAGTTTTTTCAGCCTTTTATTCCAGGGTTGACATTTCTTTTAATAACCAAATAAAATGTCATGGCCTACCATCTTATATGCTATGAAAAGTTCAGAGCCAGCTCTCTCCGCTGTAGCTGGCTTGTTCAAGTTATTTCAAGGCTGTGCCCTGCGCTGGACACTACTATTTAAATTCCTCAACATGAGACTGTTCTATGTAGTGGACTTTTAGGTTGAGAGGTAACAAGTGGTTATCATAGTATAAGAACCAACTTATACTACATGAAACAACTTCAAAATCAATGTCAGATATAACTTTTCCTAAAACTGTTGGCCAACGGCAACCTGAAGGATTTCTTTCACTGAGTATGTCTTTCCTTAGGTCTCTTCCCATCACCCTATATTTGCTACTCTAACCCCCACATTCTCCTCACATCCCTTCAGAACAATCTCCTTAAATCCAAGATTCCTTTTATTTCATTGAGCAAATCATTCAACTCTCTTGGGTCTCCACCTCTCACGAAAAAGCCCTTCAAACCCATTATTAATAATGTACACAGATGCAAATAACAGAAAACCCAAGTGGCATAAACATTGAGAGGATTCATTGTTTCCCTTCGTGAGAAATCCTCTGGTCGGGAATCCAAGATTGGCATAGCAGCTCATAATACCATCAGGTACCCAGGCTGCTTTGCTTTCATGGCCATCCTTGCCACACTGACTTTTATTATCAAGCCTGTGGTCTAATGAGTCACAAATGGGCGGGCAGCCATTCCTCAGGAGTCACATTTAAATTGCAGACTGGAAGGAAGAGGAAAGGGTGGTGCCTGTTTGAGGAAACACTGATTCTTTCCCCAATGTTTCCAGCACATTCCCGTTTAGGTCTGACTGATAGAAAGGTATCTTGGGTCCATGCCTAGATCTAAAGAAGGCTGAGAAGTCTTTTTGCTGGGCATTGTGGCCCAAAGTGAGGTTGGAATTCCATTAATAAGGAAAATGGGAAGAACAGATAAGGAGTAGGAAATTAGCAGTGTCTGACACGCTTTGTCTTAGTCTGTCCTGTCTGCTATAACAAGAAACCATCGATTGGGTGGCTCATAAACCACAGGAATTTACAGTTCTGGAGGCTGGAAGTCTGAGACCAGGGTGCCAGCATGGTTGGGTGAGCGCCCTCTTAGAGGTCACAGACTGTCGACTTTTTGTACCCTCACATGGAGAACAGAGAACATCAACCACTCTCCTAACTCTTATATAAGGGTATGAATCCCATTCATGAGGCCTACACCCTCATGACTTCATCTACTCCTAATTACCTCCCAAAGGCCTCACCTCTTAGTACCGTCACATGGCTGCGTGGGAATGGTGGGGGGATGGGGACAGTAATAAGATATCAACATGTTCAGTCCATAACACCCTTAGAGATGTTTTTCTTAAAAGGACCATGTACTTCAGAGATGAAATGCCATTCTCTAAACCCCAGAAATAGCTACAATGTGTTTTTATTTGAAATAGCAATTTTCCTTAATATTTTGCATACAAATATCAATAATATGTAGAATCTTCTTTTTTGCTTCTTGTAACAGCTTAAAAATCCTAGCAATTTAATTTCAAGAGCATTTTAAAATAAATGAATTTGTGATCTCCAGATGGTTGGCTTTTAGTCTCTTACATCATCATTGCAAAAGACATCATATCAGTGGCATTTTAAAGCTCTTTTTTTAGACCTATGTCTAAGAACGATTAAATTTTCATTTCCTTATTAAAACCAAAAATAACCATTTTTATTTATTTTCAAACAATCTGAAACTTACAGGAAAGTGGTAAGTACGGTTTAGAGAACTTTTTTGTCTTGAGCCGTTTGGGAATAAATTGCCAACTTGATGTCCCATCACCCCCAAATACTTAAGCGGGTATATACAGGATATTCTCCTACATAATCACAGTGCAGCCATCAAAATCAGGACGTTAACCCTGATGATTCCTACCACCTAATCCTGGGACCCCTCCCCCCATTAAATTTCATAAGTTGTCCTAGTAATAACCTTGATAGCAAAATAAAGGATACACTTCAGAATGTGTGCTGCATTCAATTGTCACATCTCTTTAATCTCCTTAAGTCTGAAATGTTTCCTCAGTCTTTCTTTGGCTTGCACAACTTTGATACTTTTGAAGTTTAGTTAGTTCTTTTGTAGACCATTCCTTTACTTGGGTGTGTTTCTGTTTAGCAAAAATATCACCAAAGTAGTGCTGTTCTTATTGCATTTTACTGGGTGCCGCTCAATTGGTTTAATCATTTGATTAAAATAATGTCTGTCAGTCTTCTCCACAATTAGGTAACTCCAAAATAAAGTTATTATTTTTTCCATTTGGAATTAATAACTATTAATTTTGTGAGGATACTTTTGTGGAGATACTTTAGCTCTAAATAAATATCTTATTCCTCATCAAACCGTCATTTTATTCTTTTATTGATATCATTATAGGCTCATGGTTCTCTCTCTTGATTAATGAGTTATAATCTGTTACTATTATTATTTATTTTGATGCTTAAGTTGTCCTATATTGGGCCAGTGGGAACCCCTCCAAATTGGCTTCTATGTCATTTTGTCCCATCATTCTTTTAGTATTTTTTTTCCTAGCCCAACAAAATGTTTCAGACTCATGTTGTACTTTTTCTGCCCCAGTGTTGGGCATGGCCCTTTCTCCAAGGAATAGGGGTTACCTAACAAAATAAAGGTTAATCAGTTAAATTTGAATTTCAGATAAATAATGAAAAAATATTTGGCCTAGGTATGTCCCACGCAATAATTTCTTATTTGCTAAGTATCTGCTATATTTTTAAATGATAAATCTGGCACCCTACCGAGGAGCTTGGTTCCTTTAAGTGGTGAATGGTATTTAGAAACCACAATCTGGTGGGTCCGCTGGTTGCAATTTGAGTTCACAGCTCTCAGACTCTCTTGATCGACTGAGCTAGGGAACATGTACACACACACACACATACACACACACGTACAAACATTTATATCTGTATTTATATATCAATATTGGTGCCATATAAATGTGGATACAGTGTAATCCATGAGTTCACACTGATAATATCTAATTCCAATCCAACACCTGGGGGTTTATTCTAGTTTTTTCCTTTTCCATATATATGACTTCATTCTCCTAGGGTGAGAAACCTGACTTGCATTATCCTTAATATGCTTACTTATTTGATCCATCCCTTGGTTTATAATCAAACTCACGCCACTGCCACTGCCCCCTTACCTATGAAGCTGTCCTCCTCAGCTGCTTGTGTGAGGCCCCCTGTGCCAGGCTATCCCCACGGTCAGACACCCTCTTCAACAAACCTGGGCTCTGACACCTTACCACAGGCTACCCCACAGAATGGATGCCCTCTTCACCTTGCTTGGGATCTGCCCCCACCCTCTCATGGCATGCCACCCCTCCACATGGATCTTCTCTTCCTCCTGCCCAGGCTTGCCACCACATACCATGTGGAAGGCCTCCTCGGCCTGCTCAGAATTTGATTCCACACTGGTCCTTCTCCCTGTCTGCTTCCCCTCCTCACCTGGCTTTATGCATGAACGTCTTCAAAAATAAGTGATACTTAAGTATGAAATACCATATTCTTCTTATTACTCATAACACAAGCTGAGGTTTTCAATATAAAAGAGGTTCTGACAGACACACCTGGAAAAATAGTTACTCACAGATATTTGTAGTCATTTGCATTGAGCTGATACTAACCATTACTTATTGACTAATAGTAAAAATCCAAGAAAAGGCAACATTGGAAATGTTTGTTCTCTATTTCCTCTCAAAACCCCCTCAAATGGGCGCCTGGGTGGCTCGGTTGGTTGAGCAACTGCCTTCGGCTCAGGTCATGATCCTGGAGTCCCTGGATCGAGTCCCGCGTCGGGCTCCCTGCTCGGCAGGGAGTCTGCTTCTCCCTCTGACCCTCTCCCCTCTCATGTGCTCGCTCGCTCTCATTCTCTCTCAAGTAAATAAATAAAATCTTTAAAAAAAAAAACCCTCAAATAATAGTAAAGGAATAAAAAGTTATAAAAAGTACAAAGAGAACAGGAGATAGAATAGGAGAAAAGAGATGTCAGGAAATTCTAGAAGATAGTAAGTAGGCAGGAGCAACTCACTTCAAGAAAAGAAAGCTAAAACCTAACTTTCTGCAGCAGAGTGTCCTGCAATAACCAGCCAATTCCTGATATGGAACCCTAGAAAATGGCAAAATTGAAATCATTAGTTGCCTCTGAAGGCAAAAAATGCAGGGTAAAGCAGAAAACAGGCTTTTCCTTAAGTATGAATAAAAAGACAAGGATCACCCGAACATTTGAAGAAAGTCGAACATGAATGTAAAGAAACTTAACCTGGAGGAAACTGAGATAACACAGAAGAAGAAAAGTATCAAAGACTGTGATAAAACTTTTTAAAGATGTAGGGCAAGGGATAATGGTATATTTCTGTGTCTGTGTGTGTTGAGATAATTAAAGACTCATCTTTAGTAATAGGAACTTAATAGATGACCTCTTGGTTTGAAAAATCATGACATATCTGTATCAGCATGTTATTTGGATGCAAATACTAAGAGGAAAAAGCACCTGAAGAGTTGAAAGTATTTGCCTCTAAGGAAGCCACATTAGATGAGGCGAAAGGCAGGCGACTCTTGATTTTTGTTTGTTTAATTTTTTTAAAATTGTATTTATTTATTTGAGAGAGAGCACCAGCAGGCAGAGGGGCAGAGGAAGAGGGAGAAGCAGCCTCTCCACTGAGCAAGGAATCCGATATGGGACTCAATCCCAGGACCCTGGGATCATGACCTGAGCCAAAGGCAGATGCTCAATGACTGAGCCACCCAGGTGCCCCTCTTTATCTGAACTCTTTAAAGTTATTAGTCCCTTCCCATAAGTGACAGTGTTTTCAAGTTTGCAGTTTGCCTTTTTATTTTAACTTTCAAAATTATATTTGCTTTTATGTTTATTTCTTTAAATTATTTTTGTTAAATATTGAATACATTCAAAATGTGTAATTTATGTGTATAGAGAATAACAATAAAATGAACACCTGTGTACTTAAACCTGACTTGAGATAGAATATATTACCAATATCATAGAAGTCCTGTTATACATCTCCTTCCATCCCTATTCTCTTCTCTCTTCCTTCCAAACCATTATTCTAGTTTTTTTCTAAAGTTTTTTTTTTTTTTTTTTTGTCTATTATTTTTAGGTAGTGGGGAGGGACAGAGGAAGGAAAGAGAGAATCTGGAGCAGACTCCCCATTGAACGAGGAGCCCAACTCGGGGTCAATCCTACAACCCTGAGATCAGACACTTAATGGATGAGCCACCCAGGCGCCCCTATTCTAGTTTTGTGTTTACTAACCTGTCTCTCTCTCTCTCTCTCTTTCTCTCTCTCTCTCTCTCTCACACACACACACACACACACACGTTTACGTTTTCATTTTGCATATTTTTAAAATCCAAACAATTCATGGGTTCTTCTGGAACTCACCTACCTCCCCATCAACGTTAGGTCCCTAAAATTAATTCATGTTGATGTATGTGACCATAATTACATCCCATTGCCCCTGATGGCCTAGTGCTGCCAATTGGGCCTCAAGAATCCTGTTACATCCATCGACTCTGAGGCATCTCTTATCAGTCTTGATCTAGAGGACAAGCAATTATGAGCTTCTCAGAATGTACTTGTAGAATACGACACTTACCACTTTAGTGAAGGGAGTATCCTCTGAGCCCTCCCAGGGAATGTTGCTAGCTGGTGGGTTCTCTAGTATTACATAATAAGTGCATCCTTTTTTTTTTATTGACATATAATGTATTATTTGTTTCAGGGGTACAGGTCTGTGATTCATCAGTCTTACACAATTCACAGCACTCACCATAGTACATACCCTCCCCAATGTCCATCACCCAGCCACCCCATCCCTCCCACGCCCCCTCCACTCCAGCAACTCTCAGTTTGTTTCCTGAGATTAAGAGTCTCTTATGGTTTGTCTCCCTCTCTTGTTTTGTCTTGTTTCATTTTTCCCTCCCTTCCCCAATGATCCCCTGTCTTGTTTCTCAAATTCCTCATATCAGTGAGATCATATGATACTTGTCTTTCTCTATTTCACTTAGCATAATACCCTCTAGTTCCAACCATATCATTGCAAATGGCAAGATTTCATTTTCTTTTTTTTTTAAAGATTTTATTTATTCATGAGAGAGAGAGAGAGGCAGAGGCAGAGGGAGAAGCAGGCTCCCCGCGGAGCAGGGAGCCCGATGCGGGACTCGATCCCAGGACCCTGGGATCATGACCTGAGCTGAAGGCAGACGCTTACCGACTGAGCCACCCAGGCATCCCAAGATTTCATTTTCTGATAGCTGCATAGTATTCCATTGCATATATATACCACATCTTTTTTATCCATTCATCTGTGGACGGACATCTAGGCTCTTTCCATAGTTTGGCTATTGTGGACATTGCTGCTATAAACATTGGGATACTCTTAATTCTAACCTATCTGAATTTTTTTTACCCCTTCATCATCTTTCTCCTAAGAAATTCCAGTATCGGAGGGTGCCTAGGTGGCTCAGACAGTTAAGCGTCTGCCTTCAGCTCCAGTCATGATCCCAGGGTCCTGGGATCGAGCCCTGCATCAGGCTCCTTGCTCAGCAGGGAGCCTGCTTCTCCCTCTGCCTGCTTCTCCCTCTGCTTGCCGCTCCCCCTGCTTGTGATCTTTCTCTCTCTCTCTCTGTCAAATAAATACATAAATAAATAAAATAAATTCCAGTGTCTCCATCTCATCATTGTTTTCAAGTTTCAAAGAGCCAGTTTTGCAACATACTGGGTACAGTTCTAGGCATTCTACTAGGACATAAAGTCTTGAGTCACTGCATAAGGCACCCTTATGAATAAACTCTCCCCTATCCAGCCTTATAGTCTGTCCTCCCTGATCCAGATCCTTTAAGTTCAATTTCTAGGCAAATTCTCCCAGTTCCTGCTGGTACATATTTGCCAGGTGCTGCAGTGCTTTTGGTGAATAATCCCTTTCTTCACATAGCAGAATTTCTCTGCTTGGCTCATAATAAGACTTCCAATTATTGGTCTAGAAGCAATAAAGAGAGACAAGGAAAGATCTTGCAGACAAGCATCATCTTGCAAGGCATCTGCCCTAAGTAAAGCATTTGCACAATTTCCAGGCAATCAGACACTGGTTTCCTCTAGCAAGAGGAAGGGCTCCAGAGAATTCTGGCCCAGAGTATCCAGAGGAATCTGGGGAGTTAAGTCTTTAATCCCATCCACCCAACCATTCCCATCAGAGGTCGCAAGTCTCCTCTTCTTCCCCTTCAAGTCCCTGACTTTAGCCTAAGAAAACTTCTGGGCACTGAAGATCAAATGTGAGGTCTTGTTTTTCAGCTTAGTCTATCTACTCTGTCCACAGGAGATGAGACTACCTTTAAAAGATGCCAGGGAAGATTTCTGGCCTTCTCTCAAACCATGTTCTAAATTAATGGTTACCTGATCTAAGCCTGTTATTTTCTTCCTTCATGGCTCCTCTAACAGCTAACAAACCAACTTCAAAATTCTAATAATTACCATTGCCCCCCATAGATTGCCGTTCAAGAGTTATTCTATAGGCCAGTGCATTTTCGTACACTTGTACACTATCCCAATTCATCAGAGGTAAGACTCTTAGTAATAATGATGTGAGAACATGCCAGAGATTATCAATAGCAACTGGGTCTTCATTGTCATCTGACCAGCAAGTGATCCAATTCTAGTACCTTATTCTGATCGTCTCCTTCCTTGCATCACTTCTAGGACCCACTGACTTAGGCTGGGTTCCTCCAAAACTAAGGATCTGAGTAGAGGTGGCATGTTTGAAAGGTAAAATGTGATATTGGGAAGTACCGGCAGAGGAATGGAGAAGTAAGACAGAAAGGGAAGGAAACTGTACCGAGCACTTTAATGAGCAAGGTACCGCTGAGGACAACTGGAGATCAATCCCATAGGGGATCTCTGGGAAACATGTGGAATACACATCAAAGGGGTCCCACCCAAGGAGGCAGGGAAGCTAGGATGTTTGTCCTTCACCTCCCATTCCATTGGCTGAGGTCTCTTCCCTGAGCATGGGCCTGCCCTACATTCATTCAGATAAAGAGAAGCCACAGACGAGAACACAAGTGCTTCTAGTGAGGTTGGCTTGTACTGGATCATTCCAGAGCACCTAGGGATGTGGGTGAGTCACCAATGGCTGTCAGCTATACCTTCTCTGACTTCCTTTCTAAGATAACACATACCCCTCCAATGGAATATCACTCAGCCGTAAAAAAGAATGAAATCTTGCCATCTGCAACAACACGGATGGACCTAGAGGGTATTATCTCAAGTGAAGTTAAGTCAGAGAAAGACAAATACCATATGATTTCACTTATATGTGGAATCTGAAAAACAAAACAAATGAGCAAACAAAACAAAACAGAAATGGTTTCATGGATACAGAGAACAATCTGGAGGTTGCCAGAGGGGAGGGAGATGGGAGAATGAGCAATATAGGGGCAAGGGATTAAAAGGTACAAACTTCCAGTTTTAAAATAAAGTCATGGGGATGGAATGTACAGCATAGAGAATATAGTTAATAATATTGTAACAACTTTGTATGGTGATAGATGATAGCTAGATTTATCATGGTAATTATTTCATAATGTACGTAAAAGTCAAAGCAGTATTTTGATACCTGAAACTAATACATTATTATCAAATGCCCTTCAAAGTAAGTAAATAAATAAAATAAAAGAACACACACCACATCATCACCCTTTACTCTTCCATTGTGTGTGTGTTTTTTTTTTAATTATTCACAGTAGTATTTCTACCTGGAATTCTGTTATATTTATTTATAGTCTCCCTCCACCACATACGTATCCACTAGAATATAAGCCAGAGACCTCATGTGATTTATTCACTGCTATATGCTCCATGCCTAGAATAGTGCCTAAAACATGGCATGCACACAATAAATATTTTTGAGTGAATGAATAAAAGAAGTAGTATTTGCAATATGGCTTGAAAACACTCAGCCTCTGTGGTTAGGAAGTTAGGAAGAAGGAGGTCGGGGTTTCAGAAGAGGGGCTTATTGAGCAGAGCCATGAAGGATGAGCTTTTTTGCAAATACTTTCTCCCAACTTGTGGCTTGTCTTCTCATTCTTTTGACATTGCCTTTCACAAAGCAGTTTTTCGTTTTGATTAAGTCCATCTTATGAATTATTTTTTTCATCTATTGTGCCTTTAGTGTTATATCTAAAAAGTCATCACCATAGCCAAGGTTATGTAGGTTTTCTCCAGTATTATTATTCTGAGGACTTTTTCCCCTCCTCTATCAATAATTTATTCTTTTTCATTGCTGAGTTCCATTGTGTGGGCATATTGCAATTTATTTATTTACCTGTTGATGGATACTTGAGCGGTTTCATTTCTCTTAGGTCAATATCTAAGGGTTGAATGGTGGGTCATTTGATTGGTATACATTGAACTTTTAAGAACTGGTTCAGCTGTTGTCCAAAGTGATTATATCATTTTGCATTCCCACTAGTAGTACATGAGAACCCCAGTCACTCCACATTCTCCCAAACACTTGGTGCCATTAGTCTTTTTAATCGTATCCATTCTATCAGCTGTACAAGGGTATCTCATTGTGGTTTTAATTTAAATTTTAATTTTTATGAAATTCAATTTATTGATTTTTTTCTTTTATAGTTTATGCATTTTGCGTGTGTTTAAGAGATCTGTGCCAAACCCAAGGTCACTACAATTTTCTCCTCTGTTTTTTTTGTTGTTGTTGTTGTGAAAAGTTTATAGTTTTAGCTCTTACATTTAGGTCTATGATCAAATTTAAGTTAATTTTTATATATGATCTGAGGTGAAGGTTGAAATTCATTGTTGCTCTCAGTTAAGATGTGTGCTTTTTCTAAATCAGGTGTGGGGTGATAAAGTTGAATATAGAGAGGATAGCACTGAGAGATTTAGAAATAGAAAAAAGACTTGGTGATTGACTATAGCCTAGATTTTTCCAGGAGAGTCTTGATTTTTCATTTTCTGTCCTTTCCCCTCTCCCAGCTTTTATTATAAAAAAAAAAAAGTTCAAACATACACAGAAGTTGAGAAGAAATTTTATAAACGCCCTTATACCCACCATGCAGATTCAGTAGTTGTTAAAGTGTTTCCATATTGCTTTATTTAATTATCTTTCTGAACCATTTGAATGTAAATTGCTAAAACCAAGACACTTTACACCTAATGCTTCAACACACAATGTTAGGAAACTCTTTTACATAAAATAGTACAATTTCACATCCAAGAGAATTAAGAGTTATCCCCTATTGTCATGTAGGATCCAGTCCTACTCAAATTTTCCCTAGTGTGGTCTCTAGTGTTTTCAAACCAGCATCCAACCAAATTTCATCTACTGCATTTGATTGTTATGTCTCTTTAGTCTTTCTAAATCTAGAACTTCCCTCCATTGTTTTAAACATGTCTTGTAGAATGTACTATATTCAGGATATATTGTGTAATTCCATTTATATAAAATCCTGAAAAACGAAAACTAATCTATGGTGACAGAAAGCAGTTGATGGTCACCTGGGGATAGGGGCAGAAAGTGAGAAGGAGTGATGAATTGCAAAGGACCTGAGCAAACTCTTGAGGTGATCGTATGTGCATTATTGATTATGGTGATGGTTTCACAGCTGACAACATATGTCAAAACTGATAAAAGTGCACATTTTAAACGTGCCATTTATTGTACATCAATTACAACTTAACAAAGCTGTAAAAAGTTGGGGAGGGGCAGAATGTACAAATGAAAATAATAAGACAGAAAATTTTAAATTGAGACTGTCCTGGAAAATCCAGGCTCTATAGGAATTGTGCTTATTATCAATCACCAAGTCTTCATCTTACCTACTCCTGAATTTCTCTCCAATATCCTAGTTTCACTCCTATCCCTTTCCAGTGGATTTAGAAGAGGCATATAGCAAAAATACACCTTAAGTTTTAAACTATTTCCATGTAAGTGCTTGAAAATAAATTAAGAAAACATCGAAAACACATTTTAATTTAAAAAAAAACAGAAGAACAAATTTTCAGTAGCTCCCCCCTGCCATTGCCTCCCGAATTAGACAGAGGTCACAGAAAGATCTAAATCGCTTTTCAGCTTCTGCTCCCATTACTACCTATACATATTCCATCCCCAGACTGATCGGCTTGCCTGCCTCTTGCAGACCTCATGCTGCCCCGTTGTTGCCCTTGGCCGCACTGTTCTTTCTGCTTGAGATGTCTGCTTTTCCCGGGTGCTCTCCCCCTCCTTCAACTGTCTGACAGTCAGAAACCCGCCTCATCCTTTAAGTCTTCTTACGGAAACTGCGGATTCTCACCCTAACCAGACACGTCTTCCTCCGCCTTGGACCACTGCAGTTTACCCTGCCCCCGTTGTCCTTTCCAGCCCTGGGACCAGGGTGAGGCCAGGGAGACACCCACCTGAGATACGAATTCTAAGGGAGCAGCAAAAAACTCAATAATCAAGCATTTTTCAGATCAGCACCTCATCACGTTTCACTCTTTGCATTTGGTGGTCATCTCCTTAGTCTTTTTTAATGTAGATTTTCACCACTTTTTAAAAAAATGTATCTTACAGAATGTACCATATCTAGTACATTTTATAATATTTGTATTATATATTCATGTGATATTATAAACATTTTTATAATGTTTATATTATAGCTTATATAAGCTTTAAAAACATTTAAATTAATGCAAAATATAGAAGACGATACTTGATGATACAGAAATTTTACATGAAGACAGGATCAGGATGACTGATTTTTCCCAAGCCTCAGCCTCCAGTAGGGCCCCAAGTGGCACTGGCTCATTCCCACAGTGCCTGAATGAAAGGACTTAGTATCCCGTGCAGCTCCCATCCTAAGGCCTGGCAGGTTGTGCATACCCATTCACGTGACCACAATTTTCTGCTTCTTCTACATAAAACTTCCCTCATAAAGGAAGGACAGAAAACAGCAGTTGTGATTAGATGTCTAAGGATAGAAAACTAACAAGGAAAAAGAGATGATAACAGGTTTGTAATCTAAGAGGATACAGATTGTCTCCTAGGCGAAGAACTTCAGCTGCACCCTGCATGTGAAGACAGACCGCAAGGGAAAAAACAAGTTATTACCTTAAATATTTCTCATTTTCAAATCTTTTTTTTTACATCAATAACAATCATCCTGAATAATTGAAATCATCATGCCCCCTTCTTATCTTCAGTATAGAACTTTTTTGTCATACATAGATGCATTTCTTAATATAAAATTAATAAATAAAGCCTCTTTCCAGATTTTCTTTATCATTCAGTTGTAGATTTCTTTCTTGCAGTAGTATTGAAAAGAATTGTCTGTTTGTGGGTGTCCACATTCTTTGTGATTTAATAACCATTTTGACAGTCCTCTTTTGTGGGTCTAAGACTTCAAAATAAAATCTGTGAAAGTATTTGCTGACAAGTAGGGTATCTCAGTATTCCCATTGTGTTCGTGTATTAATCACAGATTTAATTATTCATTTCTTCAGGCATTATGATGTCATCATATGTAGTCTCTTTTCTAATCTGGTTAAAACCAGTTTGGTTCTCATGACTGTAAATACACTATATAGTACAGAAAACCTCAAGGCTTAAAGAGGAGAAAAAAAAAAACTCTAATGTAACTTACTGATCTGTTGTACATTTTCATGTTCTTAGCAGTATTGTTTTTTTTTTTTTAAGATTTTATTTATTTGCGAGAGAGAGAATGAGAGACAGAGCGCATGAGAGGGAGGAGGGTCAGAGGGAGAAGCAGGCTCCCCGCCGAGCAGGGAGCCCGATGCGGGACTTGATCCCGGGACTCCGGGATCATGACCTGAGCCGAAGGCAGTCGCTTAACCAACTGAGCCACCCAGGCGCCCCAGCAGTATTGTTTCTAATTATATATGTAATACTGCTTTGTTTGGTAATATAGCCTATTTCTAACATTGGTCTTAGCAGAATATAAATACCTTAAATTAGGATAAATAGTACCCTGCATTCATGGAAAACTTAAAACTACTATCAACTATAATGGAGATCCATCGCTTTAGTTCCATCTTAAGAGTGAATAATAAACAAGCTAAAAAAAAAAAATCCCCTTAAAATGTGAAGTATTTTTAAATGAAACAGACCTGATTTGAGGCTGGGACTAGATTCCTCATATTGTTCATCTAATGAAATCTAGCACATACAAGATGCATCTTGCCAGTTTGGGGGGAAGAAACCAATGAAAGAGTTGGAGGATGCCTTATATTTTCATTTGCAACTATATTACTGGTGATCCATAAATTATCTTTTGAAATTTCAACTACAACTTTAGATTTTATTACTGACTATAGGCAGAACTAAATTTCTATATGTTAGTCATTAGGTAGGAAGGAAGATCTAGATATGCTCCAAGCTAAGAAAACAGGCAGAGACCTCCTTTTTGGGCAGTTTCTTTCCTCTTGCTTCATCAAATTTTGTAGTCAAAATTAGATCGGAATCTACGTTGTGAGCCAGAAGAGCTCATTCCTGTTACACTAAAGAGAGGGAACTTGTGAGTCAGGAACCTGGTAAATCACTTGTGGATACCACTGATCTCAAGTTGATGACATAAGCAAATGATTTCCTCAGGGAAGAACAAGAAGACCTTCAACACGACAGGTAGAATACTTGTTGCCTTGGAAAAGCTGTTGTTGGGGACTGAATATCTGACAGTTCTCAAGCTTAGATCAAGGGCAACAATCTTGCTTGTCTTGTCTACTGCAGTATACTCAGCACCTATCACTGTGCCTAGCCACGATAGGTGTTTAATCCATATTATTGATGAATTTTTTAAAGTCTGTAGGTTGAAAATACACAAGGGACACTGAAGTGCATATTTCTAAGTGAAAGACGCCAGTTTGAAAAGGGTGCATATTGCATCATTCCAACTATATGACATTCTGGAAAAGGGAAAACCACAAAGACAGTAAAAGATCAATTGTTGCCAGAGGTTCTGGGAAGGAGGGAGAGATAAACAGGTGGAACACAGAATTTTTACGGCAGTGAAATTCTTCTGCATGGTACTCTAATAGTGGATACACGTCATTACATATTTGCCGAAACCCATGAAATGTACAATACAAAGATTGAACCCTAATGTAATGTAATGTAATGTAATGGACCATAGTTACTAATAATGTATCCATATTGGTTCATCAGTTGTATCAAATGCATCACACTAATGCAAGATGTTAATAATAGGAGAAACTGGGGAAAGAGAAGGGAGTATGTGGAAATTTTTGGTGCTTTCTGCTCATTTTCTGTAAATCTAAAACCGCTGTAAAAAATAAAGTCTATTAATTAAAAATTCTTTGAAGCTTTATTGTGCCCTTTACTTCCACTCCAGGACAATATAAAAGAAGCTACCAGAAACCAGATGAATGAATGAATGAATATGGCACTTGAATAAATGTGGTATTGGGTATTGAATGAATTTGATATTCTTTAGAATCTATTTTGAGTAAATAAATTCCTATTGAGTGCCAACCAAAGCACCGCTAGGTAGTGTACAGTGTAGAAAAAAAGAAACTGCTCCTTATTCTGAGAACTACAAAGAAGAGCTTTTTATTCTCTTGACCACAAGATTCTTCAAGAGAGAAAATATTTGCCTGCCAAAGGAGAAAAAATAAAAACTTTAAGGAGTGTGACAATTAAGTAGGAATTTAAATACAGTTGACTGAGACAAAAACAAAGATTCAAAGACTAGGGAAATGTGTGAAGACAGGAAAAGCATCCCAGTAAAACTGAAGGTGAAACAATCCATGTTGTCTATAAATGGATGTGAGAATTATGATCTCCTGGAACAGTCAGAAAGCTTGAGTATGGCTTCGTAAGTCATTGGAGATACGCTATAGTCCCAAAGACACACACACACAGAAGCTGTACTGTCCAAGGATCTCCAGGTTCTAGACAGTTGAATGCAGCTTTGTGAGGTAGGGGAGAAGGAAGTATCTTATTTGATGTTTCCACAAAGCAATGCAAACCACAGGCTTATACAATTAGGACATCTTTCTCATCACCAAAAAGACAGAGAGGTAGTACTGCCCCTTCTTGCTTCCATACCCAATCCTCTGGCTAAGCTTTTGTGACTTCCTTCATTCTTCAAATCTGGTGATTTTTTTTTTTAAAGATTTTATTTATTTGATAGAGAGAGACACAGTGAGAGAAGGAACACAAGCAGGGGGAGTGGGAGAGGGAGAAGCAGGCCTCCCGCCGAGCAGGGAGCCTGATGCAGGACTCGATCCCAGGACCCTGGGATCATGACCTGAGCCGAAGGCAGACGCTTAACGACTGAGCCACCCAGGCGCCCCCAAATCTGGTGATTTTAAGCCGGCTTTACCTATACACCAATTGCAGTGCATCGAGTGGTAAAAAAGGGTGATAAAAAGAAAGTAATAGGGTTTACCCTAAATCCTAACCCACACAGGAGAGCTCCAACTTGAACATAGTGTTTGGGAACTATAGCCTACTCAAGATAGATATGAACGCACGTGCACACACACACACACACACACACATGATTCCCCCAAGATTCCAGACACTGGATAAACTTCTTAAAGGGTTGGACAACTGGGGCGCTAGGATGACTCAGTCGGTTGGGTGACCGACTCTTGGTTTCCACTCCAGTCATTGTCTCAGGGGTCGTGGAATCCAGCCCCACGTCAGGTTCCCCATCCTGAAACTCTTAAGTCTTTTTTTAGGTTCTAAAAGATCTGTAGAAACACTAAAACTAAAAAGAGACAACAAAAAGTATAGGAATTTTAGTCCAACCCGCTGATGGTATTTAAGTCCTACCTTCAATTCTGAGGTCAGCCACAATAGAAGTATTTCTAAATTACAAATTTTAAATAAAAACTCCACATGAATCAGAAATTTCTTCCTCGTGCAAATGATTTTGCTCCCCAAAAGAAAGAGCAAACCAGACAGAGGAGAACAGGGTATCAGAATCCTGATCTATTTGATGAGAAAACCCTGATCTTAGCATTTGGATACTTTCCAGAAGTTTTCTCTCTTAAAATTTATGCAGTTCCAATGAACAGCTCAATAGGATTTTTTTTTTTTTTTACTTTGGAAGTTATCCTAACCTTTATCTGAAAGAATGACCAAATGAAAATAACATGGATATCCTAAAGAGAAATGAAGCAGAGAGCTAGTCCTACCAGATACTAAAACATAAAAGCAGTAAGAATTAAAACTTTGTGGTCCTGGTATAAGGATTGAACTGACAAACCCCTCAGTGGAACATAATAGCCTATAAATGGGTTCTAGCATGCATAAAATACATATTAAATGTTGTATCACAAATCAACTGGGAAGGAAAGATCACTTCATAAACTGTAATGGGTTGAATAGCTAGCAATTGAGAGAAAAATCAGCTCATACCTTCATTTCACATTATAAATAAAAAATAAAATTTGGGATATGTAGAGAAATGAAAAAGAAAAATCAAGCTTTAGATGAGCTAAAATAAAATATAATTAAATATTTTTCAAGTTGCTGGAAAAATATGAATTTCTAAGCCTGGAAACAGTTGATGAAATAAAAATTTGACAACATAAAAGCAAATATAATTTTGAAAGTTAAAATAAAAAGGCAAACTGCAAACTTGAAAACACTGTCACTTATGGGAAGGGACTAATAACTTTAAAGAGTTCAGATAAAGAGGGGCACCTGGGTGGCTCAGTCGTTGAGCGTCTGCCTTTGGCTCAGGTCATGATCCCAGGGTCCTGGGATCGAGCCCCGCATTGGGCTCCCTGCTCGGCGGGAGGCCTGCTTCTCCCTCTCCCACTCCCCCTGCTTGTATTCCTTCTCTCGCTGTGTCTCTCTCTGTCAAATAAATAAATGAAATCTTTAAAAAAAAAAAAGAGTTCAGATAAAGAGATATAAAAATTACCGAGATTCTACTAGATAAATCAGCAAAGGGCACGTGCAGAACATTTACAGAAGAGCTACTACAACTAATCTTAAATACAAAATTTCCCCAGCAGTTGTGATTTTACAAAGCAAAGAACAAAATAAATATTTGTCGTTTTCACCTATTAAACTGGTAAAATGAAAAGGGGATGGTACTCATTAATGTAAAGACAGAAAAATGTATATGCTTTATGAATGCTTACTGACATTTCACATGGACGAAAGCTTTTAGAAAGTAATAAATTTGACAAAATGTATCAACAAGAAAAGAAGATCTCATGCCCTTTTATCCAGGGTCCCTTTTCTGGAGATGAAGAAAACAAAAGGTATAGAAAAAGCCATATGCCGTAGGATGGTCATAGAATATTATTCATGATTATAAAAGATTGGAAACAACCGAATTATGAAACAATCAAATTGTTTCAGTGAAGTAGAGAACTTGACAATGGTAGTTTGAACAAAAATATTAAATGAATAAAATATACATATAGTGGAATATTACTCGGCAAAAAAAAAAAAAAGATTATGTAAATTGAATGACCATGCAGTACACTTACTGGTTGTTTCTTTTTCTTTTTTTTTTTCTCCCTACTCTGCCCAGCATGGTTACGAATCTCCCAGTAGCAATGTTCCTTTCCTTTGGAGAATCCTTCCCAATCTTGCATGATCCTGGTGGGGATGTATGTCATGGTAAACCAACTTCATCTCTGCCAACTGGTGAGTATATGATGCAGGTTGGACCAGTGACAATGTAACATCTCCCTGTGCATGGTAACTGGTCAAAGAAAAGATACATTTTTCTTGCCTGACCAATTTGAGTCTTTTCCCAGATTGTTCCAAACTGAAGATAGACAGAAGCTGTCTTCCATTTGGAGGACCTCGGGCTACTGGCAGCTGTACCGCTGGTTGGCAGGGCTCAAGAGTTGCAGAGGAGAGGGTGGGAAGCAGAATTAATGAGAGAGAACAGAAACATCTGAGGACATCCTCTGGACCCCTGGGTATAGCCCTACCTAAACTCCCTGTACTTCCCACTATACATGAGCATTCCTGACAAATGGTTTGGAATGGTTAAGCTGATTTGAGTTGGGATTTGGTCCTTAGCATTTGTGTCCTCACTCATGCAGAAATAATTTTTGTATATTATCTTTGGTAAGTGGAGTACTCTTAAGAATGTAGGTCAGATATATCACTGCTCTGTGTGAAATCTTATAATAGCTTCACTTTGCTCTTAGACCAGGAAATAATCTCTTTACCATGTTTTCTGAGGTCCCAGAGGATCCTCTTTTCCTCTCTCTTACACACACACACACACACACACCCTCCTTTCCTTCCCCCAACTCATCTTCATCCATGTTCCTCTTGCTCATTTACTCCATCCACGTTGGCCACTTTTCTGTTCCTCAAACAAAGTTCATTCCTGTCCAGTTTCCTTGTCCTCACTGCATCAGGTGTGAGAAGGATCTGGCTCAGACAGTCAGAAGGCTGATTCTTTCTTGTCGATCAGGTTCTATCTCAAATTACATTTTTGTGAGACCTTTCCTGACTACTCACTCATTCTACATCGGTCTCCTTTATTTACTTCCCCTTATCTATGTCCATTTTAAATTACCTAATTTGCTTGCCTTCTGTTTTAGAATGAAAGAAAAGTTTAGGATAAAACCTTATATGCACACTGAGATTGAACTAGGAAACAATAAGCATATGAGAAAATATATCAGATTTGTAACATGAGGGTCATGGGGATTGATTATGTCTGATTTCTTTCATCTTTTTTTTTTATTTCCCAAATTTTCTGTAATGTATTTATGTTGTTTGATTAAGACATTAGAAAAAAAGCCATATGTTCTCCAGAGCCCACCAGCTTCCTAGCATTTTTATGAAAAATTTCAGTTAGCCCAGTCTAAATTTTCAGAAACTATAATGACAGGTTTTGCTAACAGCTAGCCTCAGAAAAATCTCTCGGTTCAAAAGAGAAAGAAATTAAAAGGAGCATTGGACATGACGGTGCTCCTAATCATAAAAGACACATTTGCATTGAGTCATTTTGAAAGCTGCCAAGCACAAAATAGAACCGTGATGGGTTTTCTATACATACACCTAAGCTCACATCAAGACATATCAAAGATCAGATACAATAAGAGTTGTTAGAATTATTTGTCCCCATGCCATATCCACATACATAATGAAAAGGGTCCCTTATTTATTATCTGTAACACGGGAGTAGTTAATTGAGAATAAATAGGCTAAGGCCTAGGAACTCTACAATTTTTATTTTTAAAGTGGTATTTACAGTTTTTAAAACTGTAACCCTCCGTAAAAGTATTCCCAAAGCCTAAGGTGATCACATCTATTTCTCAATCTCCACAATGACCTTCTCCTTGAAACACATTTCTTTTAAAGATTTTCTTTATTTGTCAGAGAGAGAGAGAGAGAGCACAAGTAGGGGGAGCAGCAGAGGGAGAGGGAGACGCAGGCTCCCTGCTCAACAAGGACCCTGATGCAGGACTCGATCCCAGGACCCTGGGATCATGACCTGAGCTGAAGGGAGACGTTTAACTGACTGAGCCACCCAGGCATCCCTGAAATCACATTTCTTTTTATCCCCAGTGCTCTTCTGGCTCTTTGGTACACATACACATGGACCTTAGTGCTTCTGCCCTTCTAGAGATCCCACAATCACCCTTGCTGGTTTATTTGAGAGTCTCACCTGTTTTTCAGCCATCCAGTCTCAACGTGATGGATAACTTCGTTCACTGTTCCCACGAATAGTTATGGAGTGCCTCTACGTGGTAGCTCCTGGGTGGAAACAAGGCATTCTTCCCCTCTTAAAATTCACAATGTACTGGGAAAAACAAGTGAACAAAAACAAAAAAATACAAAATTGGTTAGGTTTTAGGGAGGAAATAACTAGGATTTACTCCTAAGATGGTCAGGAAAGGCCCCCCTGGAAAGGTAAGTTGAGATCTGAAGTGTAAAGAGGAGTCCACCTGGGGCAGAAAAAAGCAAGTTTATTTAAAGGTGATGGTGGCTGGAACATCATAAGCAAGGGGCTAAGAGGCATGAAATAAGATGAATGTGTTTAGAAGACGCCAGATCAAGCATGACCTTATAGGTTGGCTTTTATTTAAAATGCAATTTAAAACTTAAAAGTTGGAAGGTTTTAATCTGAGAAATAACATATCCAATTTACTTTTATTCTTGTTTTATTCTTCCCCTTTATTTACTGGTTTTCAAAATAATGAGTAAGTTTCTCAATATCTAAATGATATAAACTTTACAATTGACATTGATATTCATAAAATAATTGAGATTTTGATCGGGATTGTGTTGAATCTATAAACAGGTTGGGGAAAAACTGACATCTTGACAATATTGAGGCTACCTGTCCATGAAGATGAAATATTTCTCCATTTATTTATTTTTTTGTTTATTTTTTTAAAAGATTTTATTTATTTATTTGACAGAGAGAGAGCACAAGCAGGGAGAGTGGCAGGCAGAGGGAGAGGGAGAAGCAGGCTCCCCGCTGAGCAGGGAGCCCGAGGATCCCAGGACCCCGAGATCATGACCTGAGCCAAAGGCAGACACTTAACCAACTGAGCCACTCAGGCGTCCCCCTCCATTTATTTAGATCTTTGATTTCTTTCAGCAGAGTTTTATAGTTTTACGTATATAGAACTTGAACATATTTTGTTAGATTTATACCTAAGTATTTCTTTTGGTGTTAATGTAAATGGCATTGTGTTTTTTTTTGTTTATTTCTTTGTTTTTATTATGTTATGTTAGTCACCGTACATTACATCATTAGTTTTTGATGTAGTGTTCCATGATTCATTGTTTGCGTGTAACACCCAGTGCTCCATGCAGAACGTGCCCTCTTTAATACCCATCACCAGGCTAACCCATTCCCCCACCCCTCCCCTCTAGAACCCTCAGTTTGTTTCTCAGAGTCCATAGTCTCTCATGGTTCGTCTCCCCCTCCGATTCCTCCCCCTTCATTTTTCCCTTCCTGCTATCTTCTTCTTCTTCTTCTTTTTTTTTTTAAACATATAATGTATTATTTTTTTCAGGGGTACAGGTCTGTGATTCAACAGTCTTGCACACTTCACAGCGCTCACCATAGCACATACCCTCCCCAATGTCTATCACCCAGCCACCCCCTCCCTCCCACCCCCCACCACTCCAGCAACCCTCAGTTTGTTTCCTGAGATTGAGAATTCCTCATATCAGTGAGGTCATATGATACATGTCTTTCTCTGATTGACTTATTTCGCTCAGCATAATACCCTCCAGTTCCATCCACGTCGTTGCAAATGGCAAGATTTCATTTCTTTTGATGGCTGCATAATATTCCATTGTATATATATACACCACATCTTCTTTACCCATTCATATGTCGATGGACATCTTGGCTCTTTCCATAGTTTGGCTATTGTGGACATTGCTGCTATGAACATCGGGGTGCACGTACCCCTTTGGATCCCTACATTTGTATCTTTGGGGTAAATACCCAGTAGTGCAATTGCTGGGTCGTATGGTAGCTCTATTTTCAACTTTGGCATTGTGTTTTTATTTCAAATTCACTGCTGACATATAAGAAAGCAACTGGCTTTCTTTTGTATATTAACTTGCGTCCTGCAATCTTGCTATAATCACTAATTAGTTCTAGGATTTTAAAAAATGATTCTTTGGGATTTTCAACGTAGGTAATGACTTAGTATCCTTCAAAGGTTTTACATATGCATGTTTAATTATTTGAATTCATTTTATTATGAATTATTGGATCTAAACGCCTTAATCTGTGTCAATCTCTTGTGATTATTATTTTTACCAATATATAATTATCTCATATGGCCAGTGGAAGTCTCTGCAGGTGGATTCCTGAGTCCTTCTGACATGTCCTTAGTAGTCTGAGATTGCTTCACTGCTCACTGGTATGGTAAGACATTCCAGGCTAGTCTTTGATATTTCTTGAGCCAGACCTTTAATCAGTTTACTCTTCAAGGAGCTCCTCTTATTGGTAGTCCAGATGGACCATCACACCATCTTCTAGTCCATTTCTCAAATTACATTCAGCTTGCTTTTATTCTGTTCTCCATATAAAAGTAAGGATGATTTTAAAATCACACCCAGAGAGGTGCCTGGGTGGCTCAGTCGTTAAGCATCTGCCTTTGGCTCAGGTCATGATCCCAGGGTCCTGGGATCGAGCCCCACATCGGGCTCCTTGCTCCGCGGGAGGCCTGCTTCTCCCTCTCCCACTCCCCCTGCTTGTGTTCCCTCTCTCTGTGTCTCTCTGTCAAAAAAATAAATAAAATCTTTAAAATAAATAAATAAATAAATAAATAAATAAATAAATAAATAAATAAATAAATATCATACCCAGAATTGTAACTCCTAAATACCATTTCCCAATAAAAGACCCTTTAGAGAAAACACAGACTCAAGAAAAACTTTCCAGTTTTGGGTGAAGACTGATGGGGGGGCTATCAATATCTGAATAATGAACCTTCTGAGGAAGATTTGAAGTGGGATATTAAGTCACTGCTTCAGGATGACAGAGGTCTAAATTTCAAAGATATTGTATAAACAATGTTTCTGAAACTCTCATGCCCTTAGTAACTGTTTACATTACTTTGTATACTCTTCCAGTCCTTGTTGACTAAGTCTACAATTTAAAAGTTGCAAGCAATATGTTCATTCTGCTTTCTGGCCTGCATCTTTCCATGTAGATAATCACTTGAAAAGATATTTAATCATGTTAAGATACACTAATTGACTTATTTTCTTATTTTGGGTACTTTGCGTCCAATTTTTTTATTATTGTGTGCCAGTTAAGGCTTTGGTTATAAGCAACAAAAGGTGATTCAAGTTACTTTAAGTTGAAAGGGTAATTTATTACAAAGATAGAGGGGTGTGTCATGGAGTCAAAGGGTAGAAATGCAGTTTGGGCGTCTGGAAGGAGCCAGAAAGTTGACAGTCCATTCTTTGTTTATCTCTGTTTTTCTTGGTGAATCTGCTTCATTCTTCTTTCCTTTACTCTGATTGTCTGTCCTTGCAGGGGAATAGAGTTACCTCATAGTTTATTGTATCACTCTGACCACATACAGAGATTAACCTGCAATTTTCCGTCCCAGTTCCACATCCTGGCTTGCATTAGATCCAACCCTGATTGAGTTGGAGATCATGAGGGAGACTGCCCACTACAAACATGGATGTTAGGGCCCCACCTCTGGGGAAGGGAGGGAGGAAGGAGTTCCCACAGAAGAGAGGCTAGCTCACGGGCTGGGCTGACCCCTAAAAGATGTCACTACAACTTCAATAATGCCACTACGAACAAGTTTGTGGAAGTTACTTTTGTTCTTTGTCCTTGGAGCATGTTCTTCAAGGGGGAATTAGTGGGTCTCAGAGTAGGAACAGTTCATGACTTATCCTTGGACAATGTGAACTGGGCCACGCTGAGACAGGAGAGGAAATAAGGGTGTTAGGAAATACTGGTCTGGCAACTCTCAAGAGACTTCCTTATCTCCGTGATAGGCCTTTTAAGTCACTGCGGTTCCACCCTCAGAAAGCACTAGAATGAACACACTCTCTTCACATTCCTTCTGCTTTTTATCTTTTGTCCCTTCAGTAGTATTTTTTGAACAGAAGCTTTGAGAGGACAATAAAATCCAATGCTCCTGGAGTAGCATCACATTCCTAAAGGGAGTTATGAACTTGCAAATTAAATTCTTCTCACAAACAAATACCCCACATCCTTTCATCTTTCCTGTTGGTCCCCTTTTCTAGTCCTTTTCACATTTTTCTGGCCCTTGCCACCCTCTGTCTCCTTTCTCCCCTCAGTCTGAAGATCTGAACCATGTCCCTCCAGCATACAGTACTGAGAAATTCCCAAAAAGTTAAGCTATTAATTGCTCGGGGTAAATGGTCACTGTCAAGGATATTGCCTACCTGAGTACTTTGCATTTGTTACATTTTAAACAAAATTACATTGTTCTTTTTTTGGTTGAGGCCAGAATTTTAATGTATCTTTGGATTCCTTAATTCATGAATTTGGGAACTGGACAGGAGTCCGTTCAGGACAGCAGGAAGTCGGGGGCAGGGAGTGGATAAGCTAGAGAGAACCAGGACAGAGGATGTCCCAGGTCAACACTGTCCTGGCTGATTCGCAAAAGCCACACACAGGAGGGAAGGGAGTGAGGTCGGCCAGTAAGATGGGAGGCAGTTCACTGACCCAGAAGAAATGACAAAGTGTGGCCTCCGAGCAGGGCAAGCTAGCTACGGAAACTAAGCGTCCTGAATGGGCAAGAAGGCAAGATAAACTTGGAACCCAAGTGTCCAGATAGAGGGTCCAAGGCATGGGTGAAAAATACGTCCAGCTCCAGGGGCCAGAAGGATAACCAGAGAGGTTTGGCTCCATACATCAGCATTGAGAGAAGTAGTCACCATGTGTTTTCAGTATATTCTAATTCCCCCAAATTGCCTTTTTTCTTCATTCTATTGCAATGTTCCCATGTTGCTTATTTAAAATTGTACCATTCACAACGGTGCTGTCAGAACATGGCTCTTGGTTCTCATCCTTTGTCTTATTTTTAAGTGCAAGTGACAAGGGTTGGCACAGCCTGGCAAGTGTGTTCTTGTCCACAGTAAGGTGGCCCTCTGCCGATGAGGGGGCAGTGTCCCCTGGAGGATCCCTCTGTTCCCAAAGGGGTTCTTCCGTAGGTACAATGGGAAAGTTAGGAGCCCTTTCCTATATCATTCACTGTTTGACATAATCCCACCTAATTTTAAGGGTATAAAGGGAATGGCAGCTGGTTTCTGAGTTTGCAGAGAAAAGTGCTAAAAGCAAATAAATAGTTGGGAAATTGTCTTGGAGTCCATGGCATGAACAAGGCACTAATGTATAATAGAGGAGCTTTTAACTGTTCTGGGAACATTCTACCAGTGTGTTAGAGAGATGGTTGGCTATTGTTTTTTTGTTTTTTTAAATTAAAGAATAGCAAAAGCCTCTCTCTAGTAGTTTTTGAGGGAGTGCTGTGGGCAAATTACACAAGAGAGGGGGAGGGGAGCGCATGAGCACCATTAAGCAGCTGTCCGTTAGGGAACATTTAATTTAAAATAAGATAAGCATCCATTGTACTGTAAAACAAATATTTTTGCAACATTTCTATCCCTGCCTCCTTACGTTGCTGTTTTCAGACTTTGCTAGAATGTAGGATGGAAAAACAATGTGAAGCTCAGATAGAATATGGCTTGATCCCATTCATCAGGACTGAGGGAAGTATTTGGCATGTGTTTTCAATACATTATAATTCCCCAAAAGTGCCTCTTTTCTTCACTTTATTGTAATTTCCCCTATGTTGCCTTATTTAAAATTGTACAATTCATAAAAGATTAATGCTTGCTCCAATGAATATGCTCAAATTTCTCATTTGACATAGAATTACATGTGCTTCTTTGTTAGTAACTAACCCCCTTTGGGTCCTTAATTCTTAATAAATATTAAGTGGTGTATTGGCTTTTATGTTTTTGACTAGAAATTACATGACCATGCCTATTCTCAAATAGTGCACCTTTTTGGATAATGTGCTTTTGTAGTAATGAATCAAAACAGATTTGTATTCAAATGCTCCCATGAGTTCAGAATAGAGAGAAAGGGATTCTAGGATCTTTAAGACACTGGGGAACTATGACTCCGCAATGGAATTGAGTCAAATGAAACCTCTGGGATAAACTGAGGAATGTTTTTCTAACCATTAATTCTGGAAGTAAAAGGAGAATTTTTTTTTTAAAGGAATATCTCAAATGAGATATTATTAATTATAACAATTATTTCAACTACTCCAGGTTATGTATGATAACTGAATCCATCAAAATGAACATAATGGACTCTGATTTAACTAGATCGGACCACAGTTTTTCAAAGCAGTGAACTCCAACTAGTATTTAGTAGGATTTTTTTTACTATGCTGCTGACCTACTTTCAGACGTGGGCTCACAAATCCCAGGCCCCTTAGGAGAGTAGGAAGAAAAGTTAACTTGCTTATATTCTGCAATTTATTACACCAATTTATGGTCCTTCAAGTCTGGGCAGGGGATGGGCTGTTCTTGTTTTATAGAAGAACCTTTTTGTCCTTTGTTGGGGACGTTTCCAGCAATTTAACAATTGACTCTAATAGAATCTTATGAATAAAACTAATGAAAACATGAAGAAATGAACTCTAGAGACCAAACATACAGTAGCTTATTGTTCACTCTCTGGAGAATAGAAATACCTTCTCTAACAAGGTACAATGGTGCAAACAGGAACTAACACTCGAGTTTCAACGAATAAGGCATTCAGGGTCAGGAGAAGGTCTATATTGCTGACCTTAATCTGGTCAGTAAAAATAAACTCCATAAAGGGGTATGAGCCGAGGTAAATGATTCAGCTTTGGGCTGTGTTCAGATGATTATTAAAATTGTTTTAAGAGAGAAACAAACTACAAAATCTAGTTCTTTGTGCTTTGACTCATCTCCATATTTTTTTGAAGGAGCTATATATAATATGTAGTGTTTTCTCATTCACTAAGGCCAATCCTTATTTTGCCTACTCTCTTGGATTCTGGGGAGTATATGGGAAATGTGAAAAAGAAGAATTGGTACTATTGAAATACCTAGATGGGCTTCCCCCCCCCCCAAAGATTTATTAATTTATTTGAGAGAGAGGGAGAGCTCAGAGCCTGACGCAGGGCTCCATCTCATGACCCTGAGATCATGACCTGAGCTGAAATCAAGAGTCGGACGCTTAACCGACTGAGCCACCCAGGTGCCCCCCTAGGTAGTTTTTCATTACCAAATTCTTATATCAAGACTTTCATTGGAGTTGCAGTCACAGAGTCTGGAAAATCACTTCAATTCTTTGAGACTCAAAGTCTCATCTGAAGTCCTCATCTATAAGATAGAGGGGTGTATGCGATCAGTGTTTACCTGAGTGTGTGACCTCCGCCCCATGCCACCAGTAGTACATGAGAGAATTTTAGATGACAAGTGTTTTAATGTATGTACTTATTTTACTAGCCTATCAGACCTGTAATGTTTATGAATATTACTGCTTGGAAGTAAAGTAGCTATTATGTTTTTTTTTTTTTAAACAGTTGACCTAAAGAAAAATAATAAGTAAGTGATATAGGAATATGACAAAATAGTGACATGTTATTTTTTCATAGGTCTCATCTAGAATATACTAGACTGGATATAATCCCTGAGATATGTTTCAGCTCTAAGTCTGAACTGTCTATAATTTTTAAGCCTTTGTTCCAAATGTTACTCATGTTACCCATAACAGAGAAGCCAACATTAAATAAAACAGAGGTTAATCAGCAAAAGTGGAAAGAAAGAAAACCAAAGTGCTTGATAATTCTTAGGCTTGATCCTCATGCAAGAGTTAAAACTGGATACATTTCCTTTGATCTTGCCATAGAATTTGCACTTATCTGTCTGAGCTGCTTCATGCAACACTTTATAAAAGCCTTTAAAAAGACCCCCAACTTGAATTATGAATTCTGTAAATCTGCCCCAAATGTTTATATTAGGATCAAAACTGGTGTTCTAAAAGAGTTGCATATTCTGTTTTGGTTGTCCTTTAACTGCTTGTTGGACCAGAAAGATCATAATATACATACTAACTTCATTTATTGGGTACCCAGCAATGGCCTTCCACTTTATAAACTTTGCCTTATGTAATCCTCACAACAACCCTACAAAAGAGGCATTATTTTCCCTATTTTCAGGGTAAGAGACTGTAGTTCTTTGAGATTCCTAACTTGTTAACTATCTTACCCAAGGGCTCACAGCGAGTCTGTGGTGAGCATTTTAAAAAAATGCTATTCAGGTCTGTCCCCTTTCTATGCCCATGCTTTTCCCACAACATGGAAGTTTTAGGTAAGAGTTTTAAGGAAACATTTCTTTCTCTCTACGTGTGAAATAAAGAGCTCTTTGGCCTCGACTAAGAAAAGCTTTTGGAAGAACTCAAATTCCCTCGATCGGACACTTCGGCTGAAGTTGCAATGACAGGGTGGACCCTTTCTTGAAAGAAAGCAGTGGTTATCCTGGAGATCTGCCATCTCTCTTGACAGCTTATGCCTCATTCTGGGGTCCCTGGATTGCCACTCTTCCTCCGCCTCTGCAGAGAACCACCCGCCCCTCACCAGGATGAAAGCTGGCATCTTCCATTACTGCTTTACTAATCTTTCTTCTGCCACAGTTTATCTGTCTGGATCCCCAGCTCAGTGCCTATTCTCTCACTCCCTTTCCACCAACTTAACTCAGCAAAAAGGGACCCCATGGTTTGCCAAACCTGTACAACCCTCCATTACCCCCCCCCCGGACCCCCCCCCATCCCGTCAACGTTTTCTCCCCATTTATCATCAAGGAGTCCTCTCTGGAATGCTCTAAGGACTCAAAGGAAGACAGCTATTCATTCCTTGAGAATTCTCTCTGTCATCCGAAATCAATGTGGGAAGATTGGAAGTTAGAAATTATATCTGCAAATAAAATTATCAACCTCTTGATCCTTCCAAAAAAAGTTTTTATATAAAGTAATTTTTTTAACCACAGTAAAAGAAGTATCTTATCAAGTGGGGGAATAAAACTCAAAACATTGACAGTATTTAGAAAGCCATCTTATTCATAAAGGTGCTAAGGAGAGAAGGGAGCTCCCTCTAAGCATACCTTGTTTAAGACACAACGGCCTCAGTTACAGACAGCTGACAGGTGCTCAGAGCAGTTGCTCAAGGACAAACAGCCCAGCAGAGAAAATATGAATGTAAGCCCTTGGTTTAATCCCACTCCCAATTTTCTCTGTTATCAGCACCTTTCCCATTCACAGGTCAAGTCCTAAATGAGGCTGTGTCATCAGGGGACCTCACCACAGCCAGACCAACCCACCACTTAATTTCAATAAAGGAGGTTGCCATTTTGCAAGTTAAAAAATGGCCAAATATCACCGATTCCGACCTATATATTTTCTTCCCATCGAAGGAAGGTAATGCCCTTGCCTTGTACTTGGTCTCTGTTTCTTTCATTTTCAAGGACGACTCTTCTAGATTGAACCTTTGCAGGCCAGCCCCCCATCCAGACACCATCTTTAGTGCAGACGGATCCCTGGACTTTAGCTTGGGTAGGAGCGCTGCTCTGTGACCGATGTTCCTGCCCAACTTGCTTGGGAGAAGGTTTTAACTTTAAAGGACCATATCCTAAGAAAAGTCGGGGACAGGGTATTCCTCAAGGAATTCCCACCACTAAACAGGCTCTGGGCCCCAGAGGCCACTTGGTACACACATACACCCCCAAACACAGACAACCTCATCTCTGCTATGGACAATGCACATGGACATTTTCTATTATTTCATTAAAAAATGCCAGTGGGTACCCACTAAATTTATTTTGTGACCCCAAAATGGGTCATAACTTACTGTTTGAAAAATACTTCTCTGAGGCCTTCTGGATAAATTATTTGAATACAAGTAAAAACTAATAAATGCTCCCCTCCCCCAGAGACTTGCTTTCTGAGTGCCACGACTAGTCTTTCTAGCCCTGCCTCAATCCTTTTGTCACTCTGGCTCAGGGTTTCCTCATCCAGGCGACTTGACAACCGCTCTGGGAATCTTGTCCTTGCCTTCCGTAGGCTTCCACTCCCCGCATCCACCCCTGGCTTCCTGTCCAGAGTTTCTTGCCCCTTCAAAATGTGTGCATGACCTTGATATGAAGTGGTAGCTTCAGGGATCCATCAGTTTGCCGTGTTAGTGATTCCATGTTTTAATCCAATCTTGAAAATTCGAGATATATTTGATACAGTTTATCTTCACAAAGAGTGCCACACACAAACAAGTGAACCCTAGTCCTAACATCATAACTATCAATTACGAAAGACACTGAGATTGAGAAATGGCAAAATTATACTTCTCAAGTATTTTTTTCAATGTCTGTTCTATTTTCTAAGATTTAAAAGAAGACAGAATTTTTCTTCATAGCTTTTCTTGTAGATTGTAGTATTTATTTGTGGTTATTTGGTCAATCACAATCTCCTCTCCATTAGATCCAAGTTGGGTGAGATCAGAAACTCCTTTGATCACTCCCCAGCACCTAGCACAAATGCTCGGGATGTAGTAGGTTTCAGTAACTACTTGTTGAGTGAGTAAATGAATGTGTCCTTTAAGAAGACTTCAGTAAGATCTCTTTTTCCACAGAGGCTTTTGAACTTTCTCTCATGCCTTATAAACTAGAATACTGAGTATGAATTTTCACTGAATCAAAAAATACATGTACAGCCCTATAGGTTTGAGTTATTTTTAGGGTCCCACTGGGTTATACTCCCCCTGCAAAATAAACACATGAGCATCCAATTCCAAATGTACTTCCTCATAATAACAGCTGCCATCTTGCCTAGCTCATTGTAACTCCAGGAGGTGGGTGCTGGTATTATTGCCCATTATACAGAAGAGGAAATTGAGGCTCAGAAAGGCTTAATCCAGGCCTCTGGATTCCATGCCATTCTGTCTTTATTCTACCCTTTTATGTAGCATCTTGTCATCTTTTTTAAAAAGTGGTGTTTTTTTTAATCTCTCCATCCTTCTGAAAATCTTTTTTTCTTAATTTTTTTGAAAGATTTTATTTATTTGAGAGAGAGAGAGAGTGTGTGTGAGAGAGACAGAGAGAGAGAGCACAGAGGGAGAAGGAGAGAGAGAAGCAGACTCCCCGCTGAGCAGGGAGCCTGACATGGGACTCGATCCCAGGACCCTGGGATCATGACTTGAGCTGAAGGCAGACACTTAACTGATTGAGCCACCCAGGTGCCCCCATCCTTCTGAGAATCTTTTGTGCAAAGAGAACATTAAGAAATGTCATGGAAGGGGCACCTGGGTGGCTCACTTGGTTAAGTGACTTCCTTTGGCTCAGATCATGATCCCGGAGTCCTGGGATCGAACTCTACATCGGGCTCCCTGCTCATCAAGGAGCCTGCTTCTCCCTCTGACCCTCTCCCCTCTCATGCTGTTTCTCTCTCTCTCTCTCTCTCAAATAAATAAATAAATAAAATCTTTAAAAAAAAAAAAAGAAAGAAATGTCATGGAAGGGGGCTACTGGGTGACTTAATCGGTTAAGTGTCTGACTCTTGATTTTGGCTCAGGTCATGATCTCAGGGTCATGAGATTGAGCCCCATGTCAGGCTCCAGTGGGCATGGAGCCAGCTTAAGATTCTCTCTCTCCCTCTCCCTCTACCCCTCCCTCCCCACTCTTTCTTCTACTCTGAAAAAAAAAAAAAAAAGAGTCATGGATGGAAAAGGAATGAGTTTCAAAATCAGGTTATTCCAAAAGAGAATGTGTAATGTCATCATGGAGCGGCTCCTTAAAGATGTTTACACAAGTTTTGAACGTGCCATTTTAAAACTGTGTCTTTTCTCAATGCAAGTAAATGATCAGTCTTTCAAATAGCATCACTACTGCCTGATCTTAGGTTATGTTCTTTCAAATATAAATGGCTATCACAGTGATTGAGAGGAGAAGTAGCTGGTACTAAAATAAAACATCTAAAATGAAGAAGAAGTAATTTGTAGTTAAAAAAAAAACAGTATTCTAAACAGTTTTTAAATTTAAAAGGGAGTTTTGTTCATCTATAATTCTATGAATAATTTCTACCTTGGAGCATGGAAAGGGTTCTTGAGATATATTTTAATCTGCAAGCCTTTCATCTTGCCAGTTCCCTCTAATTGAGTGGCTAGAGTGTGCAAAAGGTGTTAAATGGGGCTCAGGGGAGCAGGGGCTGAGTCTTCTGATTTTTACAAAAGCAGTGGCAATTTTTTATTACTTTTTTTCAGTTATTTGCATTTCAAAAGGACACATATCCGGATATTGTTTTGTCTCTCATAATTGATCATCACAGTGAGGTGCTTTAAGAATCTGGCTGGCAGAGGGGCGCCTGGGTGGCTCAGTCGTTAAGCGTCTGCCTTTGGCTCAGGTCGTGATCCCAGGGTCCTGGGATCGAGCCCCACATCGGGCTCCCTGCTCCACGGGGAAGCCTGCTTCTCCCCTCCTTCTCCCCCTGCTTGTGTTCCCTCTCTCGCTATGTCTCTCTCTGTCAAATAAATAAATAAAATCTTTATAAAAAAAAAAAAAAATCTGGCTGGCAGCAAACACAGCGACCACCCAAAGCACTCAATAAATGCTTAGTGAGTAAAAACTGATGTTAAGATTGACCTCAGTGAGCACCAGGTTGAGAGGCTGATGAAGATCAATCCACATTGCTTTTGCTCTTTGCTTTTCTTGCCCAACCCTACCTTTGACCTCGGGAACTAAATTGAGATTCTTTCTGCTGGTTCATGGTGGAAAGGTGCCAGTAATTAAGTAACAAAGTATTTACTGATAACATTAAGGCAACTGCTTTGCAGCCCCCACCCCACCCCCCACCGCCCCCACGGTTGATTTCCACCTGCAGTCAGTCCAGCTGGGGCCTGGACAGCAGCCAGGGAAGCCAAGGTGGTCCAGCCCCTCTGACTATCCGGACAAACAAACCCACGGAATCATGGTTAGGTGTACATAATCAAAGTGGGAAATCATGCAGATAAACAATGCTGCTTTGATAGCCAACTCTAATCTCGTCTCAAAGAAGAAGTTAGGGAATAAGATGAAAAGTAGATTTTAGAGTTTCAGGGGTTGGTCATTTTGTGGTACTAAAGGAGCAGTGGAAAAAAATATGCACACAGATGGGGAAGACCGGTTAGAGTTCCTCCCACACTGCCTCACTGTGGGGTCTGGGGTCATTTCTTACCTGCCTGGTCTGGGAAGTTCCCATTAGCCAAAAAAGTGTGTACCTGTTGAGCAGAAACCATAGAAACCTCAGTTCCTTACATTTCACGTCATGGGAAATCAATCGTTTTCCTTCTTTTAGAGAAAGATAATATAGTAGCAATACAAACATTTTCTTAAATCATATAACTATCATAACTCTAACAAAACTCCCTTTTGTAGGTTACATCCCACATGCATGGTTCAAATATAGTTGCACTCATAGTGTACATACATTTTATGCAGGAATATTTAACAGTAAATAAATCCACCCACTTGAACAACAACAACAAAAACCCCTGTCCTTTGATTTGTTTACTGAAATATACTATATGCATTGCCAGATCTTTTATGTGACAAGTTCTTGCATAAGTTTTGTTATTTCTCTTTCTTTCTAGAAATGAAGGATCCTGCAGGACATTTGACATTTTGCTTGACTTTTGGACTTGCTTTGTCAGTGGGATTTTAGTTTGTAAACTAAACTTTATTATGTTTTTAAAGATTTTATGTATTTATTTGACAGAGAGAGATCCAGCGAGGGAAAGAACACAAGCAGGGGGAGTGGGAGAGGGAGAAGCAGGCTTCCCGCTGAGCAGGGAGCCCGATTCGGGGCTCAATCCCAGGACCCTGGGATCATGACCTGAGCCGAAGGCAGACGCTTAATGACTGAGCCACCCAGGCGCCCCTGTAAACTAAACTTTATACACAGTTGGATTAAACAGGCATTTAAAATCACCATGACCTTTGGGTACTCCCAAGTTTCCATATGGCTTCGACTCCTGCCATGCTATTGAAATTTTTCCTCCTGAAATGAGGGACCACTTCCACCATTTGAAAACACTCTCCTGTCTGCCTACATGACCCCACACTCTCCTGGTGCCCCTCCTACTTCTTTAGCCACACCTCGGGCTTCTTTATTGACTTGTCCTCCTCGACACCATCTTTAAATGTTGGGGTTTTGGGGATTCAGTCAGGAGGCCTAATTTCTTCTCTCGAATATCCTTTCCCTAGGGCAGTTCATCTACACCCATGGTTTTAAATACTTCCCCAACCAAGCCTCCCCTCTAAGCTCATATACATCATATATTCAATCTACTTATCCATCTGCCTCTGCCATTTCCCCAGTTTCACTGATGTTTGAAGATGCTGATGGAAATAATCACAAAAGCATCTTAGAGCATGACCATCCTTAAGAATACAGAACTTTCTTAACAGGCACCTCAAAGTCAATATCCCCCAAACAAAACTCTTGATTCAACCTAATCCCCACCCCCAGAACATTCCCTCCCTTAGTTTTCTTCCATCTTATTGAGTGGTACCATCTTCCATCCAGTTGCTAAATCCAAAAGGCCCTGCCATACTCTGTTCCTCCCTCCCTCTTTTCTCTCACTTTCAATAAATCTTGCCTTTTCTACTTCCTTGAATATTTTTCATCTTCCAACAGTTTCTCTCCAGCTGTAAGCCACTCTCCACTCTTGCCCAGATCACTGCCGTAGTGGCCTGACTTCCTGCTCCCACCAAAAGATAACCAACCAGAGTTATTTTTTTTTAAAATATGAATTGAATCATGATACAGCATTGTTTGACCACCTTAAACAGATTGTGCTTCCAGTAAAATCTAAACTTCTTTCCTGACCCACATGAGCTGGTCTCTTCCCCTTTTCCTGTCTTGTCTTACCTGTTCCTTGCTCTGCACATCTCGGCCACACTGAAATCCTTTCTCCAACTGAATATACCGACATCTTTTCTCCTTCAAGGCCTTGTCCTCACTGTTCCTTCTAGTTGGGACACTGCTGCCCCTTCTTTTTGTTTGTCTACCTCCTGTTTTCAGGCCTTGGTTTCAGTGTGACCTCCTCCAAGAAGCCTCTCTCTACCTAACTACACACATATACACACCACACACACACCATTAATATCCCACTGCATATTTTCATTTATAACATTTATCACATATTTAATCATGCATTTTTTCTTTGTTTATTGACAAAGTGCTTCTGCCACTTACCTTTTCACTAGTTAATAACATATGAATATTTGTTGAATGAATAATTTATAAAATGTGAACATAAAATAGCTGGCCTTTAAAAAGGGGGGTAAACTATTTAAACTTAAAAAAAAAATTTTAAGTATTTCCTTTGCTTGGAAGTCTTCAGGTTTATAATCATTTGAAATATAAGCCAATAAAATAATTTTAAGTAACAGTGCTTTCTGTGAACTGGCCTACAAGCAAAGAAAGACGGTATTTGTATATTTGTTGGGAATGTGAAACTGAAGACTGAAGAAATTGATAGAAGTAATCATAGAAGAGTCATAGAGCAGGACCATTCTTAGTAATTCAGAATTTTCTTCTACTGGTGTTTATGGGAAGAGGTAATGTCCATAATGGCATCAGCCAAGGCCACTCTTGCAATTATCAGTCACAATAAAGAAATCATTCGGTCTGACAAATGAGTGACAAGAGGGTTTTATCACCCCAGTTCAGATAAAATGTCCAAACATCTGGGATTCTCTCAGAGTTTAGAATCTTTTCCTGGTTTATAAAGAATGCATTTTTAAAAAGCATCTGGTTTGGACTTCTTCCAATTTGGTAAATAGTTGAAAATATCCCATAGTGTGAATTAGCCAATCCATTCAAATATTTTGAGGGAAAGGAATCTGCAGTGAGTGATATTATGGAATTAGAAAGCGAGCTAATTTTATACTATTCTTTGATTTAATAAAAATAAGTGCAAATTTTTTATTATCCACTATAATGGTACAGATGGGTAGGAATATTTATTGCTTGAATTAATTAGGCATCTATGGTTTTAGTATTTTATGAGCATGCATCTATTGATCAAGAAAGGAAATTAGTTCAGATGCAAAATCAGGACTATGGAGAGCCGGGATGAGAGGCCAAGTGAGGCTTCCCAGAACCTCTCTGCCTTTCCTTTAGATGGTGTGACCCCCAGCAGAAGTGGCACTTGTGCCCGAGTGTGGGCCTGCAGGCAAGGTCACCGCCGCAGGGAGCCAAGTGGCCCATACTAAGAACGAAAGCCGAGCAGAGACTACACAGAGAAGGGGGGAAGAGCAAAACCGGGGTGTTTATATCAGCCAATGACTTCTGAGCCGGATAGAGATTTTTTTTAAGTTAATACTCAAACAAGAAGTTATAAACATCCTCTTTACTTCTCTGAGAGCTTACAGGCACAGCTCCAACACAGAGCAAACAATCAACTGAGAGAGTGGGGGGTGACAGAATTTCCCGGACAACAGGTGGCCGCTGCAAGCCCTTTGCAGCAACGAGGGAAGAGACACTTGCCTTCTGCTCCACGTGCGTTCCTATCTGGCCCATGACAGAAGCACACTTGATGAAGCTTCTCTTCCTAAAAGGGCCACTTTGGGCCACTGCAGATGGAAAAAGAAAACGAAAAGCCTTCATGCAAGGAAATAACAATTTTGATGACAACAAGCATGGATGAGGAACAGCATGAAGCCTCGTAGGAGATAATAAAAATGTCCAGGGAAAGAAAAGGAAAAGATCCTGGGGCGCCTGGGTGGCTCAGTCATTAAGCATCTGCCTTCGGCTCAGGTCATGATCCCAGGGTCCTGGGATCGAGCCCCACATCGGGCTCCCTACTCAGCAGGAAGCCTGCTTCTCCCTCTCCCACCCCCCCTGCTTGTGTTCCCTCTCTCGCCGTGTCTCTCCCTGTCAAATAAATAAATAAAATCTTAAAAAAGAAAAGGAAAAGGTCCTGACAGGCCAACACAGATACAGTGATTTCAGTGAAATCTAGTTAAGAATCACATCTGATGCTCAGTGAGGAGGGAATAAAAGTTAACCCCAGAACTGTTCCATGTATTTTTATACATAAATTTTGATTGGGTCAGCTATTTGGTTAAGTCTATGTTGTTAGTTGTCAAAGTATGGATTCAATCAATCTCAACTTATTTATTTATTTTTAATAAATTCCTGAATTAAAAAATAATCTAAAAGGGGTGCCTGGGTGGCTCAGTCGTTAAGCGTCTGCCTTCGGCTCCGGTCATGACCCCGGCGTCCTGGGATCGAGCCCCGCATCGGGCTCCGTGCTCGGCGGGAAGCCTGCTTCTCCCTCTCCCACTCCCCCTGCTTGTGTTCCCTCTCTCGCTGTGTCTCTCTCTGTCAAATAAATAAATAAAATCTTAAAAAAAAACAAGCAATCTAAGAGGTTGGTTAAAGAAAGAAGGCTGTCCTTCACAAATCCACCTGCTAGTTGCAGTCAAGGTTCCAAAGTGGGCAGACCCCTTAGAGAACAGGGGTAGGAGGGGCAGGGATGGATATTAATGGAATACGAATGCTTCTGATCCTATGATGAGAGGTTGAACAAAGCTGGTGTTTGTCTACTAGACCACAGTCTCCCAAGACCACCGGAGGCCAGTGCCAGGGATGGCAAAGAATGTGTTACGACAGTCATTCCAGGGGAGAGATGACAGAGCTGAGAGTTAGGAAAGCAGGATTTGAGAACAGAATCTGTACCAGCAGCCCACTGAGTGACCCTGCTCAATGCTCCTACTCCCGTCTCATTGTTGACAACATTCTCCCCTCGGTCCCAGAATCTTCTCTGGCTTTACTCCACCTACCCTCACTCTCTGTGGCTCATCGATTCCTCAGCTCTTCCCAGAGAAGCTCTCAGTGGTTTGGACTCATAAACTCACCTGGACCGGGGCCTCTTGCCAAGAGGCTCTCTCTGCTTGCAGAGGATCTAAGACATTTCTCTACTCCACCTGTGTCACCTCTCCCATCCCCCCCTACCTACCCATCCCTCCCTACCTACCCATCCCCCCCACCTACCTACCAATGCCTTCGAGGCCAGGTCAGATCCTGAGTTCACCAAGAAATGTCAAATCTTCTCAGAATATTTCCCCTGCCCCCCAGAGTTATTTATGTATATATCTCCCTTTTGCTGTTCCTTGATTGTGGGTTCCTCCAAGAAGAGATCAGCTCTTCTTTGCTACAGCCCCTAGCATTTGCTTTGTTGAGTCTTTTGTGTTGCTTTGAACAAAATATTTCTAAGTTTTTATTAAATAAGTATCACTGGGATAAGTGTAAAAGAACTGGTTGGGTTATTTCATACACATTCTGACAAGTGTTTTTTTTTTTTTTAAACTCTCTTGTTCCCTTGTTGAGATATAATTCACATATTATACAATTCACCCATTTAAGAGTGTACAACTCTGATTTTAGTATATTCACAGGCTTGTGTAACCATCACCACAATCTAATTTTAGAACAGTTTAGCCTCTCCAGAAAGAAACCCTGGATCCAATACCAGGTACCCCCATCCCCCTCCCCTCAGCCCCTGGCAACCACTAATCTACTTTCTGTCTCTAGATATTTGCCCATTCTGGATATTTTATGTAAATGGAATCATACAGGATGTGGTCTTTTCTTTCTTTCTTTTTTTTTTTAAGATTTTATTTATTTGACACAAAGAGAGAGACAGCTAGAGAGGGAACACAAGCAGGGGGAGTGGGAGAGGGAGAAGCAGGCTCCTGGCTGAGCACGGAGCCCAATGCGGGGCTGGATCCCAGGACCCTGGGATCATGACCTGAGCCGAAGGCAGACGCTTAACGACTGAGCCACCCAGGCACCCCTATGTGGTCTTTTCTGATCTAAGCTTTATGCTATTGAAACATTCAGAGATTTTTCTTTTTTTTTTTAGATTTTATTTATTTATTTGACAGAGAGAGAGAGCACAAGCAGGGGGAGATGTAGGCAGAGGGAGAGGAAGAAGCAGGCTCCCCGCCGAGCAGGGAGCCCTATGTGGGGCTCCACCCCAGGACCCCGGGACCATGATCTCAGCCGAAGGCAGACACTTAAGCGACGGAACCACACAGGCGCCCCTTCGAGATTTTTCTTTTTAAAAGGTTGGCTCCTTTAGAGGGACACCTGGCTGGTTCAGTTGGTAGAGCACGTGACTCTTGATCTCGGGGTCATGAGTTTGAGCCCCACTTTGGGCAAGAGATTACTTTTAAAAAAATGTTGTAGTTTAAAAGGTTGGCTCCTTCGCTGTGAATTGTGTAAGACTGTTGAATCACAGACCTGCACCCCTGAAACAAATAATACATTATATGTTAATAAAAAAATAAACATAAAAAAATAAATTAAAAGGTTGGCTCCTTTAAATAAACCTCTGGCAAAACCCAGTCTGGAAGGGAGAAATCATTAATCAGATAGTGACACTGAATGACCTTTTTAAGGGTATTTGTATTTTAACAGAGAATAACAATGCCATCACACAAATAAGTGACTCATTTAAGGGGACAACACTTTGGGCAAATGTGAAACCCAAGGCAGGAGGAGCTGTCCTCTCCCGAGGCTGGCTCTTGCCTCTGGAATATTCCAGCCCTTCAGCAGACCCTGATGGGAGGAACTGTCAAGTTCTTGGAAAAGGCCAAAACTTTGCTGTGTTATCTTCTAACAGGACGAGGTACAGTTTCTCGACAGTCTTTGAAAAGTGGCCTGATAATTAAACCCATCCTCTGAAAAAACAAGTGTAAACCTTTATTACCAATTCATGGATTCTAAGATACAGATTTTTTCCCCCACACTTAAATGTTCCTTCATTTGGGATGCATCTTGTCATTGCATCTGGCCTGGTGGCGGTTATAAAAGAGTTGTCATTTCCAACACAGCCACAAACCTGTCACGGCTGTTCATAGGGCATTTCAATTAAGACGTGGCCTGGTTGTCACCACCTGTGCCAAGTCCCCAGGCCATCCACAATGTCTTCAGAAATTTACACTATGATTTGACGTTGACATTCTACATACCCATTGCCCCTGACGGCACAGAGAATGATATTACGTGAAGGAACACAGGTATGTTGACCGAAGGTTTAAAAAAACGGATTCAGAAGACTCAGACTCTGCATGCAAAAAAGTTTTAGGAAAACCCTAATCTGATATTTTCCTTTCTATGTATGTATGTATTTATGTGAGAGTGGTGTGTGATTTTTAAAAATCAGTCTAAGTAAGTCCGAAGGAGTTATTTTCAAACTTCTTTTTTTTTAAAGCTTGTGTTAGAGTTTCATTAGCAGGCATATCTTTCTTAATGATGTATTTTACAATCTTAAATTCTGCCTCTTCAGCTTGGTGTATGCCCGGTGTGTTATCTCATCCTATGACAAATGGAGCCGAATTCTCAGAGAGATTCAAGCCAGCAGGGCTTGAAAACTGAGTCTGATGTCAGGAAATTTTGAGGTTACTGTTACAGAGAACAACAACAGAAATCATGATGGAGACAAGTAAGTTGCAATACACAAGGTTCGAGTGGGATTCAGTGTTCACAGTGCTGGCCAGCAGCCTGGAGATGCTCTATAAGCTCCTGGAGTCCTCCAGAGGATTGCAGAACTCCATAAACTCTATGCTGACATCATCCCTGTCTGGGCAAAGACAGGACCAGCAGCCACCCAAGAACAGCCTTTCAGAATCCCTAATGAATTAATCACCACAAGCCGGAGCTGGAGAGGGAGAACGTGTTCCTGCCATCAGTCTGCCTTTGCCCAGGGGTCCCACCTCCCATTCACCAATTAACTTTACAGTCGCATCTGCCTTTCCTGCCAAGCTCTCCCATAAAGGAATTTATCACCTTCTGTTCTGCTTTTCTTCCCAAATGTGAATCAGAAACCAACAGTGCCGTTTAAAAAGGCACTTTCAGCAAATCCAATTATGCTCCCAAGCACCTTTACGTGGAATGAGTGAGCTCTTCTGCATTTCCTTTTGTGGCTTTATTAACCATGCTGGCCAGAAGCTCACTGCTAGCTGGGGCCAATAATAATAGGAAACATTTGTTGTGTGCCAGCCACTGTTCCGAGGGCTTCATATCGATTACCTCATCTGATCCTCGCAAGAATCCTATGCAGCAAGCACTGCTATTACACTCATGCTACAGATGAGAAAACTGAGTCAAAGAGAAGGTAACAAACTTGCCCAAGGTCACACAGCTCTAGACAGAGGAGATGAGGGTTGAACCCGGGCTGGCTCCAGAATCTGTGCTCCAGCCACCATCGTGTTTGACCACGAGAAAAGATGATCAGGCTCTTCACTTTGCCTTTTCGTAAGTAAAGAACGTGAAGGTTAGCTCGTCTTGGGCTTTTTACACCTTTAAAATCAATCTTCCTTAGAACTCGATATATATAAAGCCTCCAAGTTTGAAATGGGGGCAAGGTACCTGTAGGTACCCTGTTTGGCTTTCCTCCAGACCCCTGAGGAGGTCTTGGGCCCTGGGAGCTTCTGGAAAACCTCTGCCTAAATGCCTCCTCTTGACAAGTTACTTGAGAGCTCAGAGAAGCAGTAATCTCCCCAGGCTGCAGGCAGAAAGAGCCCAGCTCTCTTGCCCAGCTCCCGCTCCTTGGCCCTGCCCCAGCACGCTGCCTCTGCATGTCGGTTAGCGCCTGCGACTCGGCACTTAATGAGGACAAACAAATGTGCTCATCGCATTGAGTTCAAGTGTGAATGATGTGATCATTCTGCTCCTGCTTAGCAATCCTTTTTCTGGAAAGATCTAGGACAGATGCTGCAAAGCTTTGAACATAAACTCCCAGATAACAGTGGCATGCTTAGAGGGAAGTCCTGAGAATCAGAGCCGCAGGGTAGCTCCCTTCGTGAATCAATCTCCACTAGTCTCATCTTCAAGGGAGGTTCTTGTCCAGCTCTTACTATTCTCTCATCCCAGATATTGTTTGGAAGTCTGTCCTTCTAACTTATCCCTAATAAGATAGGGGACAGAAATCCTAAACCACCTGAGAAATTTCAAAGCGTTCATTCAAGCTGGTAATATCTCTTTCTGGGAGTATAAGTCACCAAATTCATCTGTATGGATTACTCTGGTATCTACGGAGAGCCCACAAAGCGTCGTCGTTTTGAAAGCATTGTCGCTTAAAAATGAATCTGGGTCCTTTCGTTTCTAGCAGGTGCTATCAAGACCTCCTCTGAGGGCTCAACCCAGAGAGATGGAATAATTGGCCATGAAGTAATAGTAACATATAATTACCACTCTGTATGTCTAAGCTAATAAAGAAATGAGCTTTTGTTTGCAACACTTTCCTTTGTGTTAACTGAACGTTTACTACCTGACACGGTAGTTTGACAACTTTTTCAGGACTCTGGTCACATGTATGAAAAACTGAGGTACCCTTGCCTCCCTTTCTGGCCTTGTCTGAGACTGTTTTTGATAACCTCAATACTGTGTTATATTTATGTAGGATAGAAGGGAGGAAAAGAAAGAATTATGTTCTCATCCAATACTGATAAAAAAAAAATTCCATCTTCCTCTCTGTGAACAGATGCATAGAGTCAAATGCCTCCACACTGTGATGTTCTGCATCTCTGGGCATCTTCAGATTTGTCTGCCGTCATCCGTGATACCCTCGGCCAAGTTATTTATGCTCACACTTAATTTCTCTCTAGAAATAATGCCATGAGAAATATAAATTCCTTCTTGCTCTGGCTTGAGATCAGGAGCTCTAAGCCATAATGTGGCAAATTGTGGGGAAAATGAGCTGCTCAGTTAGGAAAGACGTTGTTAACAGAGGAGGAGAATCCTTCTGCTTTCAGTTAAGATGGCTGTCTCTTCGGGTCTCACGTCAATCTGAAGTCAGTAGTCTGGGGCAAGAATAAGCAGTGAGTAAACATCTTCTTGACCGAATGCAACCAAGCACAAAGGAAAATCATATACCGTCCTTCAGAAAATATTCTAACAATAAATATTATTAGAATTGCCTCATTTCTTCCAGTAATTCTTCGAATGCAATCTCTCTTAAGTGAAGCATTTTCAAGGTTAGAGTCTCTGGGGATGTGACCCAAACAGCATGTTGAAAAGTCTTCCCAAGTTTTTTGTTGTGTCTACCCTAAGTAAGAACGATTTCTCTCAGTGGTTAGTTTTTGTATTCTAATTTTTAAAATTGGAAGCACTCGCAACTTTCTGTAATGTTTTATTATTGGCTTCAGTGATGGCAAAATTAATTTCCCTGGTTGAAACATTGCAATGCCAGAAGGATTTGCGAGGTAAAGTTCACAGCAAATGATACTTGGGCGAAGGCAGACAGGATAAAAAATTCGGGGACTTCACCAAGTCGCAGTTTGAAGGAAGCACAGTCGGTGTGGGTTAAAAACTCTTACCATCTGCTGACTTGATGCAATGACTTGGTGTCAAGCCAGCAGTGGACAGGTGCCCCGGTGCCACCAAATACTGACCTGGCCATTATCACCAATAGGTAGTCTGAAGTGTAGAGGCCCAGGGCTGAGCAGACCCAGCAGGGTCTCTGGCCTGTGTCAGGACACCTGAAGTCTTGGGGAGAACTGGGGCTGAACATCCACAGGGCAGGCCTCCCAAAGCTGTTATTCCTAAGCAGCACTCAATTCCTTCTGGAAGCACACATTCCTGCACACAGCTGGTGTTGCTGACGAGCCAGTCATGGCTGGGGAGTGTGAGCACCCGGGGCAAGGCTGAGAAGCGGTTAAACAATGTATCGAAGGCCAGATCGTACCAAGTCTATGTTCATATATTGCAGTTTCATACTGTCGTCGTTTTACCAAAGAGCATCTTCTCTTGGGTAAAGCGACACCCTTTCAAAACGGCAAAGCGTGAAATAAGAAGGAATCACAATAGGTTCAATCTTCTCCGAGCTATGGTTTTCTATGTGTAGATGCCCGTCGTGAGTAGCTTGTAAAATCACCCACTGTGACCGTTCATGCATAGGCCCTGCTGATTGTACAAATACAGAGTAACGCAGCCGCCTCTCCAAGGGCAGGCTCCAGCCTGACGTTTGCGCAGCCAGCAGAAATCATTCCTTGCAGGAGATAGAATTTCATCGTTTAGCAATATTTCATCAAAGGAAGCTGCACCCTCAGCCACACACGCTGTCTCTTTTGGAGGAGGGTGGCTGCCCTCCCCCGGCTGCTTCCCTTCAAATTAATAGGCAACCAGCAGGTAATCAATGCCTTTTCCAGAGGGTGGCAAAGAAGACTCTGTAGGTCACTGTACTGGGAATATTTCTCAGCAAGGCAGATGCGAGGCTTTAAAAAAATAACATGTGTTGCTTTTTCTTGGTCATCAAAGTAAATCATGTTCAACACAGAAATGCTGAAAAATAAGAGAGCTTGAAAGAGGGGGAAAAGAATCATTCTTAATCCAGCCATTCAAAGATAAGCTCTCCAATGTGTTAGCGTAGTCTGCGGCCTCGCGACACAACCGGCCTCACACATTCTCTCACGCTCACTGCTGCTTGCTTCCCCACTTAACGTACTGTGCACGCCAGACGTTCGGTGGCTTCTCCACTGTGCTTATAAACACCGTTGCAGGGATTCTTCTTGTGTGTAATTTTTCGTCTACATTTCTGGTTGTTTCCTTAGGGTAGTTTGCTGGAAGTGGGATTTCTAGATCAAAAGATATGAATGAATGTCGCGGCATTTAAACAAAGATTTTCTGGGTTAATTTGAAAACACAGCGCTGTGTTTACTGGTTGTGTACGGTTGTTTCTGGGTAAGGGGAAAACACCTGCCACTAGCTTTTCTCATTCTAACGCTTTTTTGATGTTGTTCTGGTGGTAGGTTTGATGCTTCCTCTAGAGAGCAGATGATTGAGTGACGGGACCTACGCTACCCAGCTGCCTTTTGTCTCTTCAGATCTTCTCTTCTCCACCCTGTTTTGTGCCCTGCATGGCTGATCTTCATGAACTACATCAATGGGTTTCCTTGCTCTGTGCATTCGAGTTGGGTCCAACCAGTAAGAGGGGGGAGATGGAAGAACAAGGAAGCTGGACCTGCTCCCTAAAGAATTGCTGTGGGTTGGCTGCATCTTGGTGGGTTTTTTTTTTTCTTTTTTCCTATCTGCACTTAAAAAAATGTGATAAAATATACAGAACATAACATTTACCATTTTAACCATTTTTAGGTGTACAATTCAGTGGTGTTAAGCACAGTTACGATGTTGTGCAACCATTACTACTAATCCATTTCAGGAACAGTTTCATCATCCCAAACAGAAATTCCATACCCATTAAACAATAACTATTACTCCTTCCCCTTAGCCCTTAGCAACCTCTACTCTACTTTCTGTGTCTATGTATTTGCCTATTCCGGGTACTTCTTAGAGAGGGGATCATACAGTATTTGTCATTTTGAGCCTGGCTTGTGTCACTTAGCAAAATGTGTTCAAGATTCATCCACGGTGTAGTATGTGTCGAATTTTATTTTTTTTTAAGGCTGAATAATATTTCACTGTATGTACCATATTTTGTTTATCCATTCATCTGTTGATGGGCATTTGGATTATTTCCACATTTTGGCTATTGTAAATAATGCTGCTATGAACATTGACATACAATGGCTGCATCCTCTTACAAGACCACAAATTCTGTCAGGTGGTCCTCTCCATATGGTGACCATCTGTTTGTTCCAATAACCACTCCCTTTCCTTGGCTCTTTAGGCTTAGAGTGGTAGTCACTCCCTATTTTGCTATGCTTGGGGTGCTATACCATCCCTTGTGGATTTCCCTACACCCTATCCATGCCTTTGTAATTCTCCTCTTTATTAATCTTTCCTCAAATTACCTGATTTGATTGTGTCATCTATTCCCTGCCAGGATTCTGACTCGCACTGAACTTTTGCCGTAAACTTCTCCTCTACAGGCCTGAAACAACAGAGTACCTGTCAAGAGTACCTGGGCATAGGACCAATGCATCCCACCAGTAGATACCGACAAACATCTGGAAATTTAAAATAATACACATGCCCAGGACCCATTCCACTTCAGTCAATTCAAAATATCTAGTGCTAGGACCTAGAAAATCTTTATCTTAAAAAAGTTTCCCCATGACTCTAATACTGTTGGTCTAAGTCTCGCATGAACCCCTGGCACTGGGCTCTGGTTTGTAGCACTGAACCAAGATATAGTTCTAGATCTGCTTTAAGAATTTAAGTCAACATTTTTGGAGGTGCCTGGCTGGCTCAGTCAGTGGGGCACAGGATGCTCGATCTTTTAGGTCATGAGTTCAAGCCCCACATTGGACATAGAGATTACTTAAAATAAATAAATAAATAAATAAATAAATAAATAAATAAATAAATAAATAGGACGCCTGGGTGGCTCAGTTGGTTAAGCGTCTGCCTTCGGCTCAGGTCATGATCCCAGGGTCCTGGGATCGAGTCCCGCATCGGGCTCCCTGCTCCGCGGGGAGCCTGCTTCTCCCTCTGCCTCTGTCTCTCTCTCTCTCTCTGTCTCTCATGAATAAATAAATAAAATCTTTAAAATAAATAAATAAATAAATAAATAAATAAAAAGTTATTACCTCTTAAAAGAAGAAGGAAAAATTAAAAAAAAAAGTTAGGTCAACATTTTTTAACTGCAATAACCAAAATATATTGAAAGGAAGGTATCTGAAAATTAATCACGTTTTATTCACTTTCTAAGTTAACTTTGTTTCATATTGGGTTGCCTTCCAAATGACCAAGTTGTTAGGAAGGAAGAACAGAGAATGGTGTTCATCCCAGAGGCTTTCTCAGCTGCCAACATCTTGTCCGTTTTCCTCCAGGCGCTGTCCCTTTGTGCCCTAACCTTTTTTTTTTTTTTTTTAATTATGTTCTGCACAGGAGGCAGATTTTTTTTTATATTTTATTTATTTATTTGAGAGAAAGAGAATGAGAGAGAGCACATGAGAGCGGGGAGGATCAGAGGGAGAAGCAGACTCCCTGCCGAGCAGGGAGCCCGATGCGGGACTCTATCCAGGGACTCCAGGATCATGACCTGAGCCAAAGGCAGTCGCTTAACCAACTGAGCCACCCAGGCGCCCTGTGCCCTAACCTTTTTAAGTTCAAGATTCTGTAGTAGCAGCAAAAGGCTAACACTGAGAAGCATGCTACCTTCCAATTTCTAAAACTTACTTAACTACCGGCGCTTTTTGTAGTCTATCTTCTGAACTATGCAGACACAGCGGTCCTTAAGTGCAATAGCAAAAGCTGCACTGGACAGGCCATGACTGCATCATCAGTCCCTCTTGGCAAACAATGGCTCCAAACACTGGGACCCGGAGAGAAGTGGGGAGCTGAAAGGCAAGAAAACAGTCTTTATTTACCTCAACACTTTGCCAAAGACGACTATGAACTTGGAGTATTAAATAAGTTATTAAAATATCCTTTGCTTATTACCCCATATTTATTCTCAATCCCATGAGGTGGTAGCTGTAGGAAATTCATTAGCTTCCCTAATCTTCAATTTCTTCATCTGAATAAAAGGGAGAGAAAATATTTTTGCTCTACTAAAAAGCATCTAAGATCTCATCAAATTAAAGATTCTTTGGTTCCTCAATTCCACATTACAAACGAGGAAGTGAGGTACAGAGGACATTAAAGGACGTGTCTAAGTCCAGCCCACTACCCAATAGAGGGATTAAGTTTCCCATCCATGCCTCCCGGGTCTTAGTTTCTTAGGGAGGCCAAGACACAGCCCGTCAGAAGGTTAGGAGGAATGTAATTAGCAATAAAATAAACAAAAACAAAAAAGAGAGAGAAAGCACACAAACAAGAGCTGCTGCTACTTTCCCCATCACTGGAGAGACTGAGCCGGAGTGTGGTCACCATGGTTAATGCAACCAGTCAGGCTTGATGTTTAAAAAAAAAACAGCTTGCAAAAGCTGTGAAATATCCCCAACCTTAAGTGAGCTGGACAGGAGCTAAGCACAAGGGAGGTGTTGAGAAGGACGAAGAGGCCGTCGTCTGGCTCACTGTGGCACCTGTCAGTTCAGGTCGGCTTCTAGAAATAACCTGTGGCTGCTCGGAGGCCAGCTGTGAACACTTCACAGGGCTACAAAGCCTCTCTTCCGAGGCTGATAAATTTGTTCAAACTTATCAACAAACGTCCTTTTCCCTCTCATCTTTAAGATAAGAAGCTGAATCACTAAGTTTTCTTCCTGCTCCTTAACTAAAAAAAAATCAATAATCTTTATTTTCTAAGCATCTTTCTAGATCCTGCTGGAAGCTGCTCTATAGTTGACTCAATTGCTTTCATTATAGCCCAGACTATGAACTGTTGGTAAATGGAGCTTTTAATGCTTAATATTTCAACATAATTACATTTGGGATGATCTTATTTATCTTTTGAAGAACTTGACCCTAAACCACCATCATAATCACTCTAGCAAGTTGCTGTTTTGAATCAGAAATGGTTTTTTAAAAAAATAGATAACTTCATTTTCAGCACGTAATGTACAACTTATATTCACTTCAAAATCAGAAATAGGGTTCTACTGGGGGCGGGGGGGGGGGGGGGAACGACCCTGTCTTTCTCACCAGGCAGTAGAGTAAGAAAACGTGCTGCAGATTGTCCAAAAGCAAAAACCATCCTTCCGTTTCTGCAGTGTGTGCGGCCTTTGCCCAGCCCTGTAATGTCACTAAATTTGAAATCATTTTCTAACACACCACGCCCTCGTTTGGAGCTAACTGTGGGAGCCATCGGCACAGGCAGAATCAGAAGCCAGAGCCTGCAAAGCCCTCATGTTGGGGGCAGTAGGGACCAGATAAAACAAAGCACGTAGGCTCGGGACAGCTTCCTGGAAGCCAGGTGTTAACTTCTGCTGTGTCATCGTCATGTTCGTTTTCTATGTGTTGCAGGCTAATTGATTAACACTGTGAGTCAGCTGTGGTAACATCACCTTCATACTGCAATGAACGTGTGAAATAGAAACCCAAATGTTTCTTATACTCAATAAATTCAGTTCCTTTTTTCTTATTCACTTCTTTAATGGAATGTCTTTTTTAGTATAGCAGCGAGGAAATGGCTAATAGAGCTAAGAATGAAACTACGTCGTCAAGTTCCAGGGGGATGAGATGACTATTCTTGTGACTGGAAATTGCCCCCTCCATCGCAGAGAGGATATAACGAATGTTCCCTCCTTTTGCTCCTGGACCTGCAGGCCTCAGGGTGTGATACCAGGTTTATGGTGTTGTATTAGAATGTGGAGGTCCCGTTGAGAGGAGGGGATAGGACCACCTTCACTTCGGGGGAAGGGGGGATTTTCCCCATGGGAAATGTGTGTGATCATTCCCAGACAAGGAGGCTGGACCTCAGTAGGGAAGCAGAAGTGGGAGGGCAAGGCAGGCAGGCAGAAAGAGCAATCCTTTCTCCCGATAGCCTCTCCCTGCCCTTGGGCTGGGATTTAGCCCTCATTTCCCAACCCCACCTCTGGGGAAGGGAATAAGATGGCCTCCATGGTAGAGAAAGCCTGGGAGCAAGGCGGCGAGGCACGTCCTGAGTGCCAGGGACATGGCACACGTGCTCTCCGTGTGACTATGGAGGCTTGCTTTAAGGATTTCAGCTCAGTTGTGGCAGTGCTGGGAGGAATTACAGGTGGAGCTCAGAGTCTTTGCGCCGATCGCTGCATTACGTGGGGGAGCTGCAGTCTCAAGTGGGACGGTCCCAGACGGAAAGGGAACATTGGGAAGCAGAAGATGGCGTGCGGCTGGCAGCCCCGGCGGGGTCTTTTCCTCTGTGATCAGCCTTGGAGGCAGTTTGCACAGCAGTTATACATAGGACTCTTGAGCTAGAGTTCATGTCTTACTGTCTCAGTCCTGTCGCTTATTGGTTGGTTGACTTGGGGCAAGTTAGCCTCCCTGGACCTCAATTTTGCTGTCTGTAAACGAGGGATAGTAACAAGTTGAGTGTGAGAATTAAAGGAGTTCTTAAACATGCATAAGTGTCCACTTTCATTTGAAGGTTAACGATGCTGTTGGATTTCCTTCCGTCGGGATTCTTGGGATCACTGCTGAAATGGGTATTCAGCTGCACAAGTCAAGGCCAAGGTAAAAGGAAGGATGGCAAGCAGATCAGAGAAAAGGATGATGTGGCCACCCCATGGCAATGAATGTAAAATAGTTACAAAGGACACCCTGAACTGTCACCTAGGGGAAATTGTCATGGCATTCTTGTTTCCACCCCAGGGGGAAAAGGGCAGGGGTGAGCTCTCAGCTTGGACTCAGGACTCCTTTGATGGTAACAAAAGGAGTGGATTCAGATAAATCAACCCCTCTCCCACCCCTTGAAATAAAAACTTTCTATATTTTACTATACAGTGACCTCAAGCACAAACTCTAAGGATACTTGGTGTAGCAACTTCACAAAGGAGCTGATGACAACTTTTAGTAATACGGGGAGACTGTTTGGCTCTCACCTGGTGTCTTCTTGTGACCCATAAGGTCTGCTGGTATCCCCACTGAATTCATTTCCTGGGGCTGCTGTAACAAATTACCACACACTGAGTGGCATAAAACAAAGGAAATGTATTCTCTCACAGTTCTGGAGGCCGGAAGTCCAAAATCAAGGGGTGGTAAGGGTTGAGTCCCACTGAAGGCAACAGTTAAGGTTCAGGATGAGCTTGATGATCCCCTCAGAGTCTTCAGCTGCTGATGGGAATTTCCAAAGCCCCCTCCCCCCCTACGCCCCCCTGCCGCTGCCGACCGTGACTGCAGGGAGGGGAGAGTCTATTGCAGGGTTAGGGTTTGCATGGAATAGTACTAGGACAAATGCTCGAGGGAGGGGGCTGCATAAAAAACCATAACCACACCTATTTGCACTGCCCTTTCTACACCAAGCTGCTAAACCTCCTGCAGAGAAAACCAACGGGGCACCCAGAGAGGAAGGACAGAGAGCCCGTCTGCCCATGGAAACGGCCAACCCTCCTGAAGGCTGGCCAGAGGTGCCAGGTCCTGATGTGAAGGATGGCCTGTCATTAGATGGCGGCAAGGATGACATTCCAAGCCAGTTTATTTTCAAATGAGCACAAGCAAATCCACGGCCCTTCCTTTTCATCTGGCAAGGCATGCTCTCCATGCAGCGGCCCTTAGCCACGGCCTCGTCCCTCCTGATTAGTGCTGCCATTAGAGAAATGATTCCTCAGCACAGTGAGTCATCTCAGATCCTGACAACTGTAACCATTCCAGATGGTGAGAACATCCACGACCATAATGGCCCTTCCTGTCAGTGTTTGCCGTGGATTGTTCCCGGAACCGCAGGGGACAGACACCAGCTTGTAGCCTGGAGAGATTTACAAGGTACGGCTGCAAAGTTAACGACCCTGATTCCACAAGCCATGTGTGGCAATCAGTCACTTTTCTTCAGAGTCACCAAGTAGGGGCCAGATCACAACACCGACCTGGAGAGACAAAGAACAAAAAGCCTCGGGCGACCCGGCAAATCGCCAAGCAAGATGCCAGAAACAGGTGCTCAGTCCGTCTCCGGGATGGTGCTGTCAACCCAGGCTCTTCGCGGGCAGCGCCTTGCATACTGTCGCCTCGACCGATGCACAGGCCCCGGAGGAAAAGACGGGCACCCGAGATGCAAGTCGTTGAGTGGGAAGAAAAAGAAGCCATCTGCAATTGCTCGTGGAGACAGCAAAAAGCCCAGCATCTTGGCATTTCGGATTTTCCGGGAAAGATATGCTAAGCTGGAGAAAAATAAAGGCGGTTTTTAGAATTTGTGCAAATGACTTCACGAAGCTGGTTGAGTGGAGCCGACTCCCCCCACACCTGAATATCTGGTTCCGGAGGCCTGCAAGGGTGTGCTAAGCACAGCTGAATTTATTTGACCAATTTTCAAGCTTACATTATAAAAAATAGTGCCGGGGGTGCCTGGGTGGCTCAGATGGTTAAGCGTCTGCCTTCAGCTCAGGTCATGATCCCAGGGTCCTGGGATCGAGTCCCACATCAGGCTCCCTGCTCCTTGGGAGCCTGCTTCTCCCTCTGCCTCTCTCTCTCTGTCTCTCATGAATAAATAAATAAAATTTAAAAAAAAATAAATAAAAAATAGTGCCGGGTGAAGCCTCATCATCATTATGGCACAGTGAAGCGCATTTCACAATTGGTTGTTTAAAGTTAATAGTAGATCAACTGAGCAACCACTAAAAAGATGATGCATTGGCTTAATTCCGCGCTGTTACAGAGCTCAGCAGCTGAGTTAATATATGCATGGAGATGTTGGCAGATGGCTCCTTTTGGTAATAATATTCATTTTTATGAATGGCTTATTTATTTTTTATATGTTCCTCTTTAGCCCTGCCCTCACTTCTCCCCTCTGGACTGAGCCTGGCTCCCAGGACTCCGAAGGCAGAGGAGAGCTCTGCATTTGAATGGAGAGAATGAACAGGCTGCTACCTAGGAGGGCTCC
>NW_023270454.1:33041980-33091974 GCF_011800145.1 Mirounga leonina | reverse complement strand
TGCATTTGAATGGAGAGAATGAACAGGCTGCTACCTAGGAGGGCTCCAAGGCAGTGAAAAATGAAGAGAAAAAAAAAAATTAGAAAAATGAATCTGTGGCAGCAATTGGTTTCAGAAGTGCCAGTCAGCTGGTTATTTACTGAGTCTACACCCTGCGTCTCTTTGTAGGTGTGTTTGTTTCAAATCCAGGTGGTGACTCATCATTACAGCGAATCTCTCCCATCCGCTCACTTCCTGCAGGAGGAAATTGTATATGTGCAAGGCATTTTATCTTTTTATCTAACCACCTGAAGAATAAAAGGAGCATACTTACTTGGGCACGAAAGGAAAGAAAGAAAGAAAGGAAGGAAGGAAGGAAGGAAGGAAGGAAGGAAGGAAGGAAGGAAGGAAGGAAGGAAGAAAGAAAGAAAGAAAGAAAGAAAGAAAGAAAGAAAGAAAGAAAGAAAGAAAGAAAGAAAGAAAGAAAAGAAAAGAAAAGAAAAGAAAGAAAGAAAGAAAAAGAAAGAAAGAAGAAAGAAAGAAGAAAGAAAGAAAGAAAGAAAAAGAAAGAAAGAAAGAAAGAAAGAAAGAAAGAAAGAAAGAAAGAAAGAAAGAAAGAAAGAAAGAAAGAAAGAAAGAAAAAGAAAAAGGGCAACCCTCAAAGGAGATGCACTGGACTTTAGCTTTGAAAGTTACTGGAGCAGGGTGGAGAGGGGCTTACAGCTATTGCAGCTTCTCTCTTGCATTTGCAGGTATGTTTATAGCCAGGTCCCAAAGGATCTGATCATCACTGCTGAGCAGTTCCAGTATTTTCTCTGCCTACCAAAGTTATCTGCTTTCCCCAGATTTCTGGATGTTTACTGTGAAGGAAGGCATCAAGGCTGTCCTCCATTATCCCAAGAGCATTTTCCCTTTTTGCTTGGCCCTCTCTCCACACAGCCCTCTTGCAGACCGAGGATGCAAATGGGAAAATTGGGAAAGGAATGGCTAAGGGGCTCTTTGTGGTTGCAGGCCACAGAAGAGGGAGAGCTGAGACTCCCCAAAACACAAGAGAGGCAGTTGAGCCAAAGGGTTTAGAACTTCCGCTGCAGAGTCAGACTGCCCTGCCTGGAATCCTGGGTCTCCTGCTTCCAAGACGGTAGCCCTCAGCAAGTTACTTCACCTCTTTGTGCCTCCATTTCTGGAAATTGAATACGATTATAATACCTCTCTCACAGGTTTGTGGAGAGGTTTAAAGGAGTTAGCACAGGTAAATTTCTTAGAATGTTGCCCAGCACAAAGTAAGTTTTAGCCACTGTTGGTGGTGTTTCAACTTCCTGTACTAAGCAGTCCCTAATTTAAATGCCAAAAAAGTGCCCCATTGTCCCCATCACCCTAAACTAGCAATAGGAAGAAAGAGCTCGTCAGGGGAAAGGAAGCTTCTCCCTCTCACCCTCTCAGAGCCATACTGAAAGGAGCTGGTCTTTGAAAGTGTCGCCCCTGGGTGCTGAGGGAGCCATGCTTGAGTTTCCTCGCTGGTGGAAATCTGAGAAGACCTTCTCTTACAGGACTCAAAGCTAGTCATGCCTCACTTGTGTTGGCATCTCACCAAGTCTTGGGGGTCTCCCTTGGCACTGTGCAGGGGCTGCTAAAAATGCCCAGTAAGTCAAAGTAGATCCCACTGCCAGAGGTCTCGTACCTGGGCACAGCGAGCTAACGAGAAAGGCAGCCTCTGATGGAGCTTCTGGTGCCTGTGGCTCTGTGAGGGCTCCAGGGGCTCAGGGCAGAGAGGGCTCAGCGCCAGCAGCTCAGCCCCGGGAACCACAGGGCTTGCCCTTCAAACCTCTGCTCCCAGGGATAATAGGGTTTTTGCTTATTCTTTTTCCTTTTCTTGCTCCTCTTCCTCCATCTTCTACTTCTTTGAGAATTTATTTGCAATCAGTTTCAGAGGAAGATACAGTACACCGAGGCTGAATAAGAGCTTCTGGTGGATTTCTATGGGGTCCCCAAGTTCCTTGCTTCAGAATGATCTGACTTGCTCATTAAAACTGCTGATTCGTGGGCCAATCCCCCTTTGGCGTGGTGACTCAAGACTTTGAATTTTTAAGAAGCTGCTCAGAGAGATGCTTTTTGTGTGCACTTTGGTGGGACAACTGTTGACTCAGAAATGGTTTAGTCTAGCTGCTTTGTTTTGCAGATGGGGAAACTGAGGCCCGGGGGAATCAGGCAACTTTCCCAAAGCCCCCGCTGGTTAGTGGTAGAAGCAGAACCCTGTAGGGGAGGAAATACGGGAGTGTTCTGACTGCAGAGAGGGCCTTAGGCTCGTGGATGTGAAACCCTCCCAGACAGGCAAATACTGAGTTCTGTTTCCTCTCCAGCTGGCATCTCGTCCTGGCCACAGCAATATGGGACTTGTTGCCATATTTTACAACAGACATAAATTCTGCATTTCCAAATCAAACTAGAACCCACTATCTGCCCAAAGAGAATAAATTAATTTTAACGAGGATCTCACGTAGTATTTACAGATTTCCATGTTTCATTTGGCAGTTTAAGGCTATTTTACCTTGGGTGTTGGTACTGAATTGATGAGGTTTTGTTTTTGTTTTTTTTAAGATAGGAAAGAAGAGACTGTAAATATAACCATTTCCCAAACTTTATAATTCCACAAGAATTAATAACACAAAAACTATATAAAGTAGCAAAGAGTAGATAATGACAGAGTTGGGGAAATGTCAGCCATAAAGGGGGAAGGTGGGAAAACTACAGCTAGAGTACAGCAGTCTGCATCATACCTCGACGTCATGACATCTTAGGAAATGTCGTTACGGCTCCCGCGTTTGTCGTCATATAGAAAACAGTTCAAGGCCAGCGTCTATGACTCTTGTCTTCTTTGTACTGTCCCACAGCACTAAGCTCAGTCTTGTGTCAACACTCCAAATGTGCTCCCGGATGGATGGGAGAGGAAGTTGGGGAGCAGGTGAGGTAGTGACAGAGGATACGTGAGGGTGGGAAAAGGAAACGGAAATCAAGGAGTGAAGGAAGTCCGTGTCTAGTTCGTCTAGTGTCTAGTTCAGCTTTTATAGAATCGGCATGTATAGATGGGATGCAGGTGTTACAGAGGAGAATGGCATGGTCTGGCAGGAAGACCAGTGGGAGTCCGAGGAAGCACAGATGCTTAGTAGAGCACATCGCTATAGCGATGGAACTGAATGCGAGGGCATAGAAGAAATGAGCTATCCAGCTCGAAAGCTCTCAGCAAACAAACAGCGAAAGCATCTAGACGGATAACTATCCGTTGTCATTTCATCCATTCATGTTTTGTTTGTTCACGGATTCATTCAGTTATTCTAAAGACATCTGTTTCTTTCTAAGAATGGCCACCAGTGATAAAGAGCCGACTCCGTGCCATCACCCCATTACATCGAAGAGGAGCTGAGGTTCAGAGAAGCTGGGTAACTTGCCCAAGCTCACACAGCTGGGATTCGAACCCAAGACTGTTCCATGCCAGCCTCTCTTCTGAATCACTGTAATGTTGTGTGCAGTGAGTCCTTACTCAAGTATGTTCATCTGGGGCTGCTACAAACTCTCTCCACAGTCTGTTTCCTCACTTCATCCAGGGAATCTGGTTCTGGCGCCAGCTCTGCCACCCACCTGGGGTATGACGTTGGCCAAAGCTCTCTGTTTCTATGGGTCAAGTCTCTTCCTCAGCAAAATTCAGGGATTATGCTAGGTGATTACTGAAATTCCTTGCTTCTCTAAAATTCCACGTACCCGTCACTGGACACTCATTCCTCTCGGCTGGATGAACACTTACGAAACTGCACACTTCTCTCATGACTCTCATGACTCAACCATCTCATCTAGGCTCTGGCTTCCTGTGGTAAAATCAGCCATTGCCCATCCGACATTACATTATTCTTAGGAGAGCACCTGACTTTCTTCAAGATAGCAGTGCACCCACCCCTAAAGGACTACGTTTTCCAGTTTTACTTAAGGCGAGATGCACTGCTCTTCTAGTGGTTTGGGCCAATGAGACGTAAGTGCATCGGGCTTTCAGGCTTCCTTCCTGCCAGCAGGACAGGCTTGATGACCAGAGCTCCAGCAGCCATCCGAGGCCAAAGGCGGCCTTGAGGATAGAATCCACATACTAAGAACAGTGGCATAGAAAGATAGAGAGCATGGTCTCAGACGACCTCGGAGCCACTCTATCAGTCCTGGACTTCCTACCTCCAAACTTCTTTTAGGTGAGACAACAAGAAACCCTTGCAAGTTGGCTAAAGCACTAGGAGCTATGAGGGATCCAAGCGGCAAAGGTAGTGTTCAGACCATATTAAGGACTTTGAGCTCATTTGAAAATCAATGGGAAGCCATTTGAAGGTTTTTAAGCAGCTAAAGGAGGGTGGGCAGTGACCTGATCATATCTGCTGTGTCCTTCCTATTCCTTTTCTCCTCTTTTCTTAATTCCCTCTGCTGCTACACTCATTTCCTATTACTCGCTTCTCTCCCTGAAACTCACCCTCCACATGTAAGGATCATTCTTCCAAATCCCCGTGCTGAGCATCGTGCTCTCATTCCCAAAGATCTTCAAGAGCTCCTCATTCCCACTAAATGAAATCCAACTTCCTAAACCAGAGTTCAAGGCCCTGGCTTCCCTGTGCCTCCTTCCTCCCCTGCCACTCTCTCTCACACGCCCTGTGTACTTCAGCCAAATTGTGCTGTACTCTGTTCCCCAACTCTGTGCCTTTCCTCATGCTCTTCTCTAGGAACTGGAATGCCATTTTCTTGAATGACCATTTGTCACAACCCTCTGTACTTTAAGACCTTGCTCCAATTCAACTTTCTCCCCTGGGTTTTGTCTGCTGTCCCCAGCCCAGTGATCCTTCCTCCTCTGTGCCTCTGAGCCCTATATCTGCTCCTCCCCCGAACTTGTCACTCCGCATTTGGGCACAAGCCTTATCTCCTGAAACAGCTTGATGGGAGGATCCTGGCTTCTTTTCTGCGCCCAACAGGTCCCACTGTGCCCTACTTAGAGCAAGGGGCTCAGTTAATGTAAGCTGAAGGAACAAATGAATAATACTCAAATAAGTGGGCAAAATGCCATCCAGGGTCACCCTTCGCACAATTCCTTCATAGTCAATGAAAATGGCCCATCTGCACAGTGAGCCTGGTAACAAGCAGACTGCTTTTGGAAACAGACTAGCTGGGTTCAAATCCCAGCTCTACCACACACTACCTGTGTGCCCTGAGCAAGTTACCTCACCTCTCTGTAAATGGGGGTAATAGGGGCACCTGGGTGGCTCAACTGGTTAAGCATCTGACTCTTGGTTTCAGCTCGGGTCATGATCTCAGGGTCGTGAGATCAAGCCCCATGTCGGGCTCCCCACTCAGTGCAGAATCTACTTGAGATTCTCTCTCTCCCTCACCCCCCCTAAAAATAAATAAATAAATAAATATTAAAAATAAAATGGGGTAATAATATACTTACCTGGGGAGTTAAGCGAGTTGGTTCACAGGGAACAAGTAGAAGAGTGTCTGTCACCGAGTAAAGGCTCAATAAAAGCCTTCATCATCATGCCGTCATTCCCAGTTGGACTGACTCTCACTAGGGGACTGCCTTCTGTGACCCCATGACCTACAAAATGGTGCTGAGGCCAGAGTCCCGGGCGCGTAATTTCCCACAAGCTGTTCGGCCGGGGAGCCTCCCAGCAACTCTGCATCTTACCACCTGGGCCTCGCAGGCCCTTCCTCTTGTTGCACAAACTTACAGTCTGTGCCCTTGCGGCCTCCGGACTGTGATCTCCTTAAGGGCAGAGATGACGATAGTAAGAGCCGGCGCTGTACTAGCCTTACCACGCACTGCACACGCGTGGTTCAGAGCGTTCGCATGGATTGACGCATGTGGTTTTTTCAGAAAATCTTATGAGGCAAGTAGGGCCCAGAGAGGTTAGGTAACCTGCCCAGAAGCATGGAGCCAGCATCTATTTATTTATTTATTTATTTTTTAAAGATTTTATTTATTTATTTGACAGAGAGAGCGAGAGAGGGAACACAAGCAGGGGGAGTGGGAGAGGGAGAAGCAGGCTCTCTGCTGAGCAGGGAGCCCGATGTGGGGCTCGATTCCAGGACCCTGGGATCATGACCTGAGCCGAAGGCAGACGCTTAACGACTGAGCCACCCAGGCTCCCCTGGAGCCAGCATTTAAATCCAGCCAGTCTGGCTCCAGAGGCTGGGGGCTTCCCCACGCTCCCCCACCTCCCCTCTGTCTCTCTGTTACCCGACGCAGAGTAGGTATAAACAATAAATGTTTGCAGAATGAATGGATACCAGTGGCATCTTGAGGGAAGGCTTTTAGTACTTTCTCTCTCCGGGATTTCTGAGTGGCTCCCTTTCCTATGGACCCCTCTAAAGCCCCCAGCGACAGCCGGTGAGCGTTCCTGCTCTCCTCAGGAAAGCAGACGCCCTCAGGCTGCATGAGGAAGCGCCCCCCCCACCCATGACCCTCATCAGGGTTCACTCTCAGCCTTCTTCTCATGTTCCCTTTCTTAGAAAGGGTTGGTGGAGACTCCACATCACTCCTAAGAATACAAATCTCCTTGCTAAGCTGGTGGAGTTATGAATGATATGGGGGGGTGGGGAATTTTAATTGGACTTTATTTTCGATACTTTTTTTACTCTGTGAAAAGTGTCTGTGTTAATTAAGAAACTGTGGCAACTGCAGAAGTATACAAGGGAGAGGATTTTAAATGGAGGATATTTTTGCTCTTTATTCAAAATATTCTTTAATATTTAATGATTCTTATGGTAAAAAAAAAAGAAAAGAAAAGAATCCAAGTGATTAGACATTACGCATTATGGGGAGAGAAGTCTTTCTAATGCTGGCTTGCTCTCATTCAGCTTCTTAGGATCTTGACGACTGCTTTGATACCTTTTGCTCCTGTCCTCAATGGTTATACAATCCGACAAGGTAAATGCAGGGTCTCAAAGGCTGCTCTGATTCTCTCATAAGCCCTGAAGAGAAATGCACAAAATGTGTCCTCTTCCAGCCCGAGAAACAGGAATGCATGTAGAAAAAAACTCCCAATACATTCCACACTGCAGAGCAAGGCTTTCAGGGCTTCTCACCAACCCCCATTCAGAACCCCTTCTCTTTCCTACAAAAAGTGGTCCTGGTCATATACACCTAAATGTACTCATTAGCTTTGCAACGAAGTTTCACAAAACATTCTTATGCTGTAAAAATATTGAATTTTCCTGTTTGAGCTCTTAATATTTCTGCCTTGGTTAATGGAAACTTACCCACTCTCTTTTTTGTAACATAAATTACAAAGGTAATACATATTTATTGTAGAACATTTAGAAAATACTAAAAATGTACAAAGGAGGAAATGAAAAGCATCGGTAGATCCCCCATCCTTAGAACCTGGCCCACTCTGGACTTCTGACTCTGAATGTGGGTAAGTAAGGGGAATGGGGAAGAAGAGCACGTGTAGTGGTAGACACCTGTGTGCTTGGCTGGTCCCAAATGCCCTGCATCTGGTCCTGGCGCTCTGACTCCCTATAGAAGCTGCTTCCTCATGAATCCTCTTCAACCAACCAACTAATGAACTAATCAACCACCCACCCCACCAGGCAACCAATGTGTGTACCATACACACACATTTCAACCTGTGGTAGTAAAGGAAATGTCAACCCTAGTCTGTCCCAATACCATCTTCACAGGGTTAGGCATAAAAGTCCTTCTGGGGGACTTTTCTTCATTGGGTAATGGAAAGAGATTGCCTTCTACTTTGGTGGGAAAGACAGAAAGATGAGCTCCCTGGAGCTACTAGCTGCAACAGTTATAGTCCTGTGGAGAAAGTTGTTTCAGACAATGAAGGAAAGAGAAAAAACACTGAAGAATCCTTATTGTGTTTGAGTACCTGGTCTGGCCGCCCCTTGCTGTGGCTGAACCTCTGAGAGCAGCAACTTCCTGCCTCTGCCCAGTTTGGTTACCTGAGCCCGGAAGTCTCTTTTGGTCTGAGGTATTTTGAGTTGGAAATTTTCTCATGGAATCAAGAGTCTTGTTTAAACAAACACACCAACATTACATGGGAGGGCAGAAAATTAGAAGTGTATTTATTTAGGATAAATTTGTAACATTTATTTAGAAGACAGTGTTGGGCCTTGCCCTGTCCACACCTCGTGTGGCCTCCTCTGGATCTGACGAGAGATGTAGGTGGTCTGCCCCTTCTCAGACAATCCAGTTAGCTCCCACAAATCTGATAGGAGTCAGGGTATGTCCCAGTGCTGTGGGAGCATGAATCCTAGCCCAGGGTTTAAAATTCATGCTGTCTCTCTAGAACTGAGTTTCTCAACTTAACAGGGAGGACATGCAACTCTGCCATAGAGAAGGTATTATTGTGTGTCCTTTCTGCCCTTCCACCATGAAGCCAGGCTGACTGCCATTCCCTGTGCTTCCAGTGGCCAATGAAAGCAGACTCTGCACAGCTCAGCTCCATTGTGGAAGTCACCCAGAACCTTCCTCGTCTCCTCACTCCCAACACTTTCTAGTCTGCTTCTGTCTAACTCCTGCCTCAGATTTGTGTTCCAGATTTTGATTCCTATCCTGCCCCTTTGGTCTTCACAACTTATCTTTGTTTCATCTGTTGAACCAAAGAACTCCCTAAGAGTTTTTCCTCACATACTCCCCACCCCCTTCCCCAGACCACTGTGTTCCCCTTGTTCATGCTCTAGCCCCACTCAGAACACAGATCCTGACATTAATTCATTTGGCTGCTTCCCCAGATATATCTATCCCCGGTCTCTCAAGATAGAGTGTTGGGCATTATAAGCAGAGAGGAAGGATGGAGGTTCATCTTGAAAGGAACAGGGGTGTGTTACAGACAGAAAGGCAAATTCCCATGAGATGAAAAGTCATCAGTCACCACATGTAACAAGATGGAGGAATTTCCGTACAGATTCATGGAGGTGAGAAATAAATGGGTCCCATAATTTACCATCTTGCCCCATTAGCTGGCTTAGTTGGCTTCATCTATATTTAGTGCTGGCTGGAGAACTTTCAAGAAGAATTTATAGCACCTCTTATTTTGTTCATCTGTCTTCCCATCCAGGGAAGAAACAGTTTGTATCTTGCTTGTATCATCACCTAAAATAGATCATTGACTCTTTTTATCAATAAAACTTGCATTTCCTTTCCCCATGCACAGTCTAGACAGCAAAGAAGGGGAGCCCAGAGCTGAGCAAAAAGAGCTGCTGAGAGGATTTCAGTGATCTGCTGGGCTCCCCCCTCGTGTTCCTTCCCCTCCAAATCCCCACCTTTTCTCCTCCACCTCCATTTGCTTGCTAGTTCAATTATGATCGTTCTCTGCCACCTTCCAGATTGGATTTAAGACAGCTAAAAACAAAAAGCACACACAATAGCACAATTTCAAATAAAGATTAAAAACGGCATCAGAAACTATTAGCTGGAAGGTGAGGGAAACACAGTGGAACTGGAAACTTGGGAAGAAAATGATAATGGACAATAAGCAATTCTCTATTTGGGTCCTGTTGTCACTGATGATAAAGACGGACCTGATACTGAGTAAGGGCAGTACAGTGACTCTTAGTAGGTGATTGGTTTTCCCATGATAATTGAGCATTTCCTAGTGCCAAGCTCTGTTCAGGACACAGAGATGCCTAATGGTTTTTAATCCCCATGCTCAAGGTGCTCACAATCGAATCTGTTCCCATTATAACCTTATGTACTGAGAATAGGCATAGGTTTCTATGTGTCTGCTCCCCCCACAGCTTGTTCTATGCTGTGTCTCAGGCCTCATGGAGGTGGTGAAACCTACCAAAAATTACGACCAGGGATGTATGTCTAAGCCAAAGACAGCCATACAGGCACTGGACTCAAGGGAGGTCAAATATTCCTGAGGACACTCGATGTGAGCTTGCCTATTGTATTTCCTCTGGATGACATGGGGCCACGCCAATTTTGGCAGATGATGTTTTCCAAAATGCCTGTAACATATCTTTTATCCCACTTGCTCTTGACACTGATGGTAGCGCTGATGTCCTCTCCCCCTTGAACTTTCTGACGGCTTCAAATGACAGAGGATGGCAGAAGTGATGATATGTGACTTCTGAGTCTAGCTGATAAAAATGCCATGTCCTTCCACTTCGGTGTCTTGGGATATTTGCTCTTGAAACCCAGCTACCATATTGTGTGACAGCTATGGAGAGGACTATGTGGTAGGAACCAAGGCCCCTGGCCCACAGACCTGGCTGGGTTCCCATCAAACAACTGGTATCAGCTTGCCAGCCATGGGGGTGAGCCATGTGAAGGCGGGTCCCCTAGCCCCAGTTCAGTCGCCCAGCTGATGCCATGTGGAACAGGGATGAGCTATTCCCAATGAGTCCCACCCGAATTGCAGACTCCTGGGCAAAACAAATGACTGTTGCTGGTTTAAGCTACTAAGTTTTTTGGTTCTGTTTTTGTTGTTGTTTTGTTTTGGTTTGGTTTGGTTTGGTTTTGGTTTTGGTTTCAGCTACTAAGTTTTAAGTAGTTAGGCAGCAATGCATGGACCAAATGCCAATTCAATCAGATTTTTCTCTCTTGCGAAGTATGAATGCTTCCAGAGGTGGGACTCTTGAGCTCAGGGAAAACCTCAAACAATGCTGCTTTTCCTCTTCCACACAAGTGCTATGTACCTGCCAGGGTTGGCTGTTCTGAAAGCACAGTGATTATGGCTGTTGAAGAGGTGATCTTTCAAGCAACTCTACATTCTCACATGCTCGCACTAACCACCTGTATTTGAGAGTACCTGGGCATACCTCTCTATTGCAACCTTAAAGAGGACAACCACTATCCTGTTGACTTCAGCTCCAGTAAGTGGGATTTTATTTTTTCACTCAGTGAGCAAATCCTTACCAGTACCTAGGTCCAAAAACTAGGTTTTTCCCCTTATCCCCCCTATTCCAACCCCTGGCTCCTTTTTCTCAGCATGATATACCATTCCCCCTGGCACTGGGTGCGGTCCTTCCTTCCCCACCAGCCCGCAGCTTCCGTTACTTCTCGTCTGATCATGCCCACCGATGGGCCTCCTTGACAATGACTGACTCCCTCTTAAACATTCTCCTACTGTTTATTACTGGGCAGGCGGTTCAGTGTAGTAGTTTAAAGCATGTGCTCTGGAGTTGGGAAGACATGGGACAAGATCATGAGTTCTCTAACCCGATCTTAAAAGTATATGGTGAGGATTAAAATGAGATGATACATAATAAGTGCTTAACCCCTATGGCCCAGATTGCTACCTCTTCGGATACCCAATATTCTCTCAGTGCTTTGGGTAGCAGAACCTTATTGTGGGATGAGCTAATGTGCCAACCCCGGAGACCACTGTTCCCTGCTGCCTGGCAGATAGGCTGGCTAATGAGATGTAGGCCTAGTTGTTTCAATGCACTGGCAGGAAAGTTCTTTCAAGTGGCTCCCCCCTGCTCTGGTTCCCTTTCTCTCCTCCTTGCGACCGTGATGCTGGAGCATTTGCTTCCCATGGCCACCTGGAGGACGGGAGCTCTGCCCCATGGAGCGGGGAGGGTCAGAAGGACCCAGGTCCCAGGTGACCATGGAGTTACCACACCAGCTTACCTCTGTACTCTTTCATGTATGAGAAGAAAAGCTCTTGCTTAAAACAATTGTGTTTTGTGTGTCTACTATTAGAGGCTGAACTTAATTCCTAGCTGATACACACAATAGATGCTAGTTACAGTTAGTATTATTGTTCTCTCTCAGTCTCATTTCCCTAATGCTGTGAGACCGCCTGCTTTTTGGGTTCAAGCTGTCTCGAGGCTGATCTGTCCCATCACTTCAGTCCCTTAGTCATTCTGGTTGAAATAGGAAGGAAATAGCCCTGCCACAGACTCTAGGGGTATAACAGTGCCATAAGTGACCAGGTTTTACTTTAACCTGGAGGGGGGATCTTTCTGCTCATTGTTTGTCAATGTGCTGACTAGTTTTTGTGACCTGCAAGAACGCATTCTTATTCAAAGGTGTCTTCATACGATCTGTATGTGGTGAACCTGCCTGTCAGCCTTGCTCTAACTTTTATAATGTCAATGTGTAGAAAATGAAATTAGAATTAAAGGCACAAAGAAAAGTGAGTAATCAGGACAAAGAGAAGGCTTCAGCTCTGAGATTTTTCTATTTTTACTAAAAATACTTCTAAAAATTACATTCCATAGACAATTAAAATTTCATTTCTCAATTTAAAAATATTTTGCAAAGAAAAAAGACAAGAATGTGTTATAATATCTTTTAGATATGTAGAAAATCCAATTAATTTTTAGGGTAGATAATTTTGTATAAAGCAGTTTCAATCCTATAAGAACTTTTAAAATTGGCATTGCTTCATTTATTTAAAAAGGTATATGGATCAAAAGAGCATAATTATCAAAGGTAACAATCCTTCTTTTTCATAGTCACAGAAGTTAAATTAAAAGAATTTTCCTTTAAAAGATGTTTAATTCACCCCTTTACAACAACATTTTTAGTAAACAAATACCTTACCTTCAAATAAACATTTATTTTAAATGTTAATATACATTAATTACATAGAAACTAAAGTCAAAGATATTCTTTACTCCTATCTTACAGTGCTTTATTTTTCAATTAAATTTAGAAATGCTTTTAAGTCGATCACTGCTGATTGAACAATATAGCATACAAACTGGTATGGACTCGCTCATTTTTTTTTTATAAAAAATCATGCAGCTGAGAATAGAGCAATTTATACATATACACATGTATATCTGATATTTCTAAAGCCATAAGCTGTAAAGGAAAAATATTATTATATATATGATTCTCAGCATACAAGGCAAGAGAAAAAACCCTAAAACCTTTAATCAGTCTTAAAACTTTAGTAGTTGTGGGGCGCCTGGATGGCTCAGTTGGTTGAGCCACCAACTTTTGATTTCAGCTCAGGTCGTGATCTCAGGGTTGTGAGGTCAAACTCCATGCTGGGCTCCCTGCTGGGCATGGAGCCTGCTTGGGATTCTCTCTCTCCCTCTCCCTCCGCCCCTCCCCTCTCCCCTTCCTCTCTGAAAACGAACAAAAAGAAAAACAAAAAAAACAACTTGAGTAGTTCTGCAAATCAGTTCTTAATCAGTAGTGATGGGGCCCTTTCTCACATGAGGCTTCCAAGGTAGAATTTCTACATTGGAAGGTAGAATTTCTACAACATCTGATGATCTTACTGACCTTCTGAGGAAATACTTCATACTGCTTGAAAAATGAGAGCATCTAATAAAGTAGTTTTTTACATTATTTTCACTTAACTTTAAAAACAAGATACATACATGCTAAATTACTAACGACCTACCAGATTATTTTTTAACTTGTTGGCAAACCACATTATCCGCTCTTTCTGAAAGCTGACATTTATTAAACACAAAGAGTTTCCCTAAGTTCTTGATGTTATTTACAATTTCAGGGGTTTCACCTAAGTCAGAGTAATATGGTGATTACTCACCACTGATATCTACACTGAAAAAAATGTTGCTTACTATTTGTAGTTTCTATGTATCATTCATTTAATTCTTGCCATGCAGACCAAAGAAGTGAAAAATGTGAAGAATATGCTTTTTGTAAAAGGTCCAATTACTTATTTATAAAGTACCAAAGGCCAGAGATGATACTGTGATGGGAAGTGAGGAACATGATTACCTGAGCCCTCTACACCTGAAGTCCAACTGAAGAGAATCCATTCACCTTTGGTTGCCTTAAACAGTTCAGTGTTGTATTTCTAAACTTGTACAGCACTGAAATTAAAGTCTTCATGTTACTGGATGTACTTTGGTTTAGAAATTTAACTTCTTAAAATATTTCAAAAAGAGCTTAGAGTATCTATAGAATCGATTTTAAAAAGTTTTATTTTATATAACTGTATGGATCACTATTCTGTGAATATGACATGTTTTTTAGAAAAGGTAATAGGGCAAAACCCAAAAGAAACCAAAAAACCCACTGCGTATCTACAAATAGCCACCCCCAAAAGGACTAAGAGGAAAATAAAATTTTGGTATCAGATGGGAGAGTTCCAAGGTAATATCAAAGAGCTGCTCAGACAAACAAACAAATTTAGGCAATTCATTGTTTGGATTATAATAATTAATAACCACTTTGACTAATTCCAGTCCACACTATTACATAGTGACTCCCCTGGTTACTTTAAGATTGAAGAAATGTAATCTATGAGTGAAGCTACTCTGGCCTTCCTGTTGAACCTGTTAAGTGGAACCCCAGAATTCATCCTGAGTATCTTCTGAGTGTAAAAACATAGCATGGGTAAATTTAGCATAAAGTTTCAATGTTTTCCCCACAATGGGAATTTCAGCAGTGTCTTCCTAATATGTAACTGTGTCTTATCACTCCAGTACATTCAGAACTCGTATGAATTCTGACAGAAATTGAAACTAAAGTCTATATTTTCTGTTTACTCATGATAGGGGCCTCCTTCCAGAGATGGTGCGAATTGATATTTTAAACAACCAAAATTTAAAAATAGACAAAAGTATTTTTAAAGCATCCATTTACATTGTTAGAGGCATTTGCCTCCCCCCACCCTCCACCATGGATATGAAGTTTGATCCATGCTGCATCCCTGTGTTTGGATACCAGTGAGCTCCCCAGAAGGAGGAGTCACATTACTGAGTTAAGAGTAACAGGTTGATATTCTTACATATTTATTAAAACAAGTTTCCTGAGAAGTTTGACTCAACAATATTGTTAACCTGGTTTGCTTAAAATGTACAAAAAATGCAGTGACACTTACATATCTTTAAAATATTCCAAAGTCAGATTTTGTTCTGATTGGCTACCCAATTAAGAGAAAATTAGTTAGATGTTTACAAACAATAATCTGAAACATAAAATTAACTTTGAGTTTAAAAGCAAGTCTTAAAATTATCATAAATATATGATACCTATTGATTGAACAGTAATACAAGATATAGGGTGCTAGGATTGACCCTTCACTGCTTTGGTTCATATATCTTGCCAGAAAAAACTACCTTTAAAAAAATGCTTTCTATACTGTGCAATTATAGAGGTTAGTACATTTTTCAGACATAAATTGAATGACATGCTGCTGAAACTTGCTTCTTCTGGAATTTGACATGATTTTAAATACCGAGTGAGAATATTTTTATCGTATCATAAAATATTGTTTCATCAAAATAAGATTCCAAGACCCCTTCTAGGTCTCTAAACTTCTTTTTTTTTTTTAAAGATTTTATTTATTTATTTGAGAGAGAGAGAATGAGAGAGAGAGAACACATGAGAGGGGATAGGGTCAGAGGACGAAGCAGACCCCCCGCCGAGCAGGGAGCCCGATGCGGGACTCGATCCAGGGACTCCAGGATCATGACCTGAGCCGAAGGCAGTCGCTTAACCAACTGAGCCACCCAGGTGCCCCTAGGTCTCTAAACTTCTAAAGTCACATTATTTGATAGTCTTGGATAAAATTTACAAGCCTCAGTATTCACCAAAAATCTTGGATACCTGGGGAGAGAAAGAAGCAATCTGAGACTCTCCTGAGAGTCAAAATGTTGAGAAGAAACAAAGTAACAAAACAGGCAGAAAAGATGATTCAGAAAATGGCAATTTTGGCATAAATATCTGGGAGTCATTGTGGACCACAAGTGGAATATGAATGTGCAGAACAGAAGTGAAAACAAAAATGTCATATTAGGATGTGCTAAGAAGACTATGACAGACAAATCTGTTGAAATTATATACCATGAACACTCTTTTACCAAAGCTCTATGAGGTCTCAGGATAGCAGGATAGCAGTGGTTAAACACAACCAGATAGTTTTCTTTCATTGTGTGGAAAGATCTCCCTGGCTTTGGAACTCCGCCTTTAAAACTGTGGGCACAGTTCAGAAGGCGAGTATGCCAGAAGGATCCAAAAGGGAGGAGAAGGGCAGTTTTTGTTACACATTAAGGCAGCCTTTCAAGACCCCAAATTCAGCAGCAAATGTTTGGTGAATCTCATCTCCCCTCAGTTTATATGTAAAGAGGAAAATAAATAAAGTTTTCATTATTTACTTCTTTCCTGGAATAAAACATCAGCCGTTGTAGAAGACCTGAGGACTCCCAATGTACTAGATTGCTTTAAAGGTTGGGAGTAGAAAATTCAGGATGAAATGAGGATTGATTTTACGTGAATGGGAATGATAAGCAGGCCCTTCTGCACTCTGCACCATTGCTTCTTGTAAAGGGTGTCACCAAATACGGCAGAGAATGTCCTCTCTGATGGACTGATAGTGGCCTCCTGGAGAGCTGCGTTGAGTAGGACGCGAGGCTTGTCCCAGCTTGACAAGAAAGTGCACTGAGTGAAATCTGCTACACACGCAGGTGTTTCCTATTCCTATTCTGTTTGTTTCAAATGACTGTAAAGATCTCAGAAACATAGAAGGTTGACAGCCGATCCCCCTGTGCACATGTCCTATTCACATACCATGGGTAAGGGAGGTGTGGTGAGAGCAAGAATGAGCTTTGGGAAATGTGAACAAGCAGGTGATTTTAGCTGAGAAGGAAATCACTTTGCTCTCTCATTGAAGATTCCTGTTCCTCCGAGAAGGTCCCAAGGGGTCTGGCCAACTCAGAGTCCACAAGGCACCAAACAGCATCTCCTTGGGCAGGTGGACTCTCTCAGTATACCTCCTGGGCAGGTAGATGAGTTTACCGAGCCCCTGGGGATGACGTGTAGGGTGAAACACTCGCTTTGTTTTCTGTCTTTTCCATGATGTAACTCGCCTGGAGGAAAGTTCCTGCCGAATGCAGATGACCTATCAGAGGACTTGACTAATCAGAGGAAATTATCCAGAGCTAATTAGGTAATAAGGTGGCCCCGAAGGAAGCCATATATGAAACAGCTTCCTGATTTAAACTCCAAGGAATGAAGCAGAAAGATAACAAAGACCTAGAGAGCTGGCCAGAATGAATACAGGCAGCATAAAGGTTGGCCCAGAGAAGGGAAGTGGCCCTGATGAGAGGTGAAAACCACATGGCTCCTCCTTTTCTCAGAGGCCACCCTGGACGGCAGCCAAGCCTCTTCCTGGTGCTTCTCAATCGTGCATTCTTCCAAGGACAGGTGATGCCATCATTAGGAAGAGTGGGCGTTGGAAGAAACAGCAAAAGGTTCTTGTGTCTATGTTGATTTGAAATTAATTAAATTCGCATCCTCTTCATCCTCTGTTGGCAGGCTCGGCGGGCTCCCTCCCGGGCCGCTTCTCTTGGAAAACATTAGCACCATTCAGCTTCAGGATTCATTGTCACTGTAAAAAACAGAACAATCGTGTATTTCCAAGAAGCTACTGAGAGCTGGTCACTCCACTATGGAGGTGACTCAAGAAAACATAAACAGTCAGGCAGCCCAGAGTGTCCAGCTTACGATTTCTGAAACAAAGGTTGGTTTGGAATTTATATTTGATCCCTGAGGAGGAAATCCATGAAAGCCAAGAAATAATCCCTAGCTCTTGCTCTAATATCCCTCCCTAGTGCTGATGTGGAGAGAACCAGATGGAGTTGGGGGTTCCCCTCTTTAATTAAATCTAATCCCATTCTCTATGAATCGATGCCAAATTGCTTTTTTTACAAAAATTTCCATGTGTTGTTTTTTTCTCAGGAGTTTGTGGTCCTGGCGAGTTTTCAAAAGCCCAATTTGCTCATATCCACAAAGGATCTGGAGGCACCTTCTCGCTGTCATTTAGAATCCAATCATTAGGCACCTCGGGGTGTGAGGAGACATAGATCATGGGCATCGGATTGGGACATGACTGCGCTGGCTGGCTAACTTGTGCTTTTGTTCCTAACTTGGCTATCTTGGCCACATATCTGGCTCTGCAGCTTTTCCCCAGTGAGGCTGTGCCTCCACCCCCATCTCCTGGAAAGCAGGCCACTCTACCTCTCCTCCCGCTTCTTCTTTCAGTTTTGTGCCCCATCGCTCAAGTTCCAGAACATCCCTACTCGAAGTGACCTTTGTCTCCAAGAAAGGGCCTGAATGATAATAACCAACAGAACCTCGTATCTTCTTCACTCACAGGCGTCGATAGTCTGCAACCGACTAGATTCTTCTGACTCCTATTTCAGAGCTCTCCTGCTCAGGGAAACAGCATGTGTTTCCAAAAAGACTGAAGCAATCTGATAGATAAATAGATCTATCCATGGAAGGAGAGGGGAGACATTGTGTGTCCGGTTATGTGTTTGTGTTTGTGTCGTGAAGACGGAGGGAAGAAGCTGTGATTAAGGATGGGCAATCGATGGGAAAAGAGGAGGCGGACAGTTGTGAATAAAAGACAACTTCCGTGGCAAAACTTATTTGAAATGGAAAGCTGATGGAAGGAAAATTAAGACATTTTTCAGCCAAAGAGCAGATGTAACCACTCCTTCACTTCAGTGACCCTGAACTACTCTTAAACTGGGCAAGGAGTTTCCATTTCCTGGAAATTGGGTGGTAGCAGGATATTATTTCTAAGATCTAGGAGTTCATCTCTATAGCACATAAGTCTCTTTCCTTCTGCGGCCTTACCTTGAGATTTCAGCCACCCTAAGCAGAATATAACACAAAGCTGGATAGCTACGGGCGCAAGCCCTCTTTTGTCTACAGCACTGATCTGCATCCAGCTGTCCAAATAGAAGTGATTTTTTAAAGTATTATAAAACCAATCCGTAGTCTTTGTTGAAAAAATAAATACAAATAAGCAAAACAAAAATACTAACAATCTTACCACAGTTAATATCTTGGTGTGTACTCTTCCCAACTTCCTTCTTTTGATGATGATATACATTTTTTTTTTGGTACAAAAATGGGATCATATGATGCATTTCATGCTATAATTTGCTTTTCTCACCTTCATTCACATACAGACATCATTCCTTGCTAATAAATATACCATATCTTTTTAGTGGCTACAGAGACTTCCATTGTGTCACCAGACCAAAAACCATTTTTTTAAACTATATCCTTATGGTTAAACATGTAGACTATTTCTGATTTTTAGTTTTTATTTAGTATTAAAAAATCTTTGCACACTTCCAATTGTTACCTTTGCCTAAACATACCTAGAAGAGGAATTGCCAGGTTAAAATGTATGCCATTTTAAAGCTTGAACAGCCCATTGTCAAATTACCCCCTTCCCTAGACATTTTGCACAGTTTACCTTCCTCCCCACACTTTCTTTAGGGAGATTTCCTTTCCCCACATCCTTTCCAATACTGGATAGTATTATTCTCGTTTTTTATTGATCCAGTAGGTGAAAATAGTATCATATTTACCTTTACTTTTTAATGATTTCTAAGAGAAGTAAACATTTTTTTTAAAGCTCTATTGGTAATTTTGACTTCTTCTTTTGCTAAATTCCTTATTGATAATTTTTACTCATATTTAAAATGGGACTATTATCTTTTTATTGGTTCATGTATTAAGAATGATAATTTTTGTTCATTATATATATATTTTGCAAATGCTTTTCCCCAGTTTTCCTCTTCCTTCTGATTCTATTTATTGTGTTTTTTGAAGTAGAGAAATTTTGAGTTTTTAATGTAGCTCAAATCTATGCTTTTTTAAAAAAGATTTGTTTATTTTAGAGAGTGAGAGTGTGTGCGAGTGGGGGAGGAGGGGCAGATGGAAAGGGAGAGAGAGACTCTCTAGCAGACTCCCCGCTGAGCATGGAGCCCCGCGTGGGGCTCCATCCCACAACCCTGAGATCAAGACCTGAGCCAAAATCAAGAGCTGGATGCTTAACCGACTGAGCCACCCGGGCATCTGTACATCTGTGCTTTTCTGATACGGTTTTTAACTTGTGTGGCATGCTTTCGACCCATCCCCACCTTAAAGTTATAATAATATTTATCTACATTTTTTCTGGACTTTTTTTCTTTTTTCAACATTTAAACTTATTTGGAGTCTATTTTAATCTAAAGCATGAGACAACTCTAAATTTTAATCATTACAATGTGGAGTCTTTCAGGAGTACAGTATGTCTCTGTCTATTTTTAAGAATCTTTTATGTCCCTCCATAAAACTGAACAATTTCTTTTTACATTACGCCATGCATTTTTTTGGTTAAGTTTATGCCTCGGTATTTCGCGGCTCGCGTTGCGTTTATGGTCGTGCATGTGTTGGATGTGCTACCAGAGGTTCTTCTACATGGTAGGTAAGAGCACAGCGTCAGATGGCCAGAGCTTGAATCAGGGCTCAGCCACTTCCTTGCTGGGTGACCTTGGGCAAGGGCACCTTTCTTGGCCTAAGTTTTCTGTCTTCCTCCCACCCGCAAAACATACATAACAATGCCATGCACTTTATAGGGTTGTTGTAAAGAGTAAGTGAGGGGCGCCTGGGTGGCTCAGTTGGTTAAGCGGCTGCCTTCCGCTCAGGTCACGATCCCAGGGTCCTAGGATCGAGTCCCACGTCGGGCTCCCTGCTCCTCAGAAAGCCTGCTTCTCCCTCTCCCTCCCCCTGCCGCTCCCCTTCCTTTTGCTCTCTCTCTCTCCGTCAAATAAATAAATAAAATCTTAAAAAAAAAAAAAAAAAAGAATGAGTCACACTACCGGCCTGACATACAAACCCATGACCGTAGGTTCTTCTGATTTTGCAGATTCTATGCAAGCAAATGTTTGTTGGCTCAACACGGCTTCAAACATCCAAAGGCTTTCAGAAACCATCTTCCAAAAACACACTTTCCATTTCCGAGGAGAAAGTACTTACAGGGGGTCCGTGGAGAACACCCTACGGGCATTGGGAAGGCTCACCAACCCAAACTGTTCCCTGCGAGCACCAAAGAGCCCGGGAGCTCACAGGCGGCACTCACTGCTCCACTCAGCGCTGGGATCGGTGAGCAGGGCACGGGGCCTGCCACACAAGACGCTCCCAAAGCAGACCCCAGTTGCTGCAGCTGTGGGGCACCGGGTCATGCCTAGTGTCGCAACTCTCACATGCCCGTTTTCCCTGGGAGGAAGTCCGCGCCCCGGGATCTGGCCCCCACCTGAGCCTGGAGGCATTCTCTTTCGCTCGCACATCCCTTCATTTAGTTAGACGTGTTCCCTGCTGTCATCTCTGCGAACTGATCAAGGAAGCCCGGGCGTGTTTAACGCTGGCAAATCCTAGAGTTTCCAATGAAAAATACCTTGGCAAACTGCCCCACGATCGCAACAAATAAACTCAGGGGTCCTGCCTCAAACCTCTGTGCCTGCCTCCGTGTTAATTCTGGCGGCTCCGGCGTCTGGCCGGTGACAGTGGCATTAGCCAGCAATTTTTCTCCAAGTGTTACAGAGATATTTTAAGCATGTGGGACAGCTTCCCCAAAAGCCTTTATAGTGACAGGCCTACAAACTGTAAAAACAAATTGAACTGATGACAAAGCATCATCTTATGATTTTTAAGAAAGTGTTTATTTTTTATTTTTTATTTATTTTTTATTTATTTTTATTTTTTTTTTCTTATGTTAATCCCCATGCATTACATCATTAGTTTTAGATGAAGTGTTCCATGATTCATTGTTTTGTGCATAACACCCAGTGCTCCATGCAGAATGTGCCCTCCCCAATACCCACCACCAGGCTAACCCATCCTCCCAACCCCCTCCCCTCCAGAACCCTGTTTGTTTTTCAGAGTCCATCGTCTCTCATGGTTCGCGCCAGCAGCGAAACGAGGACAGAGGCCACTCTGAACACCTCGTTTCCTAACTGCCCCCGGGTCGCAGGCGGGAGCAGATCAGCCTCGTTTGGTCTCCTGACCAGTTTATCTTCTAGCGCTCCCTCCGTGTGACCACGGCCAACGTTCCCTAGCTCCGAAGATGGCAATAAGCCTGAATCAAACCTTTCTCATGTCATGATGCTCCGTAACTTGGGGCAACGCAGAGCTCAGTATAGCACAAAGTCACGTAACAATTCGATCATGCTCCCTTTCTCTTCATCAGTATAACCTCCCTTCTCCTTCCCGAAAGGGGCCTGGCCCCCGCGGGGGGAATTATAGAGGTCACACATCTGGCTAACATCACAGCCGGGCCTAAAATTCATCCAACACACATAGATCATGACCACGGCAGACATAATCTGGGCCACTCTTCAAGCAATGCCGTGGTTTATTAAATTTAATACATCTTCCCTCACCACCACATGCACACGCGCACGCACACATGCACGTGCACACACACACCTGCATTTCAACAATGTTATTTGAGGTTATCATCCTGCAGGATTATAAGCGGTTACTTTGTGCCCCTCATATGTTACTTTGTATCCCTCATAAAACAGAGCTCAGATTTGAGGGAAACCAGTTGCCACTCAACATACTTCCTATTGAATACTTGTTGCGTTTTAAAGGACTTTTGAGAGACTAGAAAGGAAAAAAGGAAAGAAACTCATAAAGAAAATAACCAGAAGTGGCCACAAAGATTTACTTGAGTGGAAAGGCCAAAACAGTTCACCGAACCTGCTGTTTTCTCACAATTAATGGTTCAGTCTTGTCAATGACTGCACGAGGTGATGGATACGTCATCCACCAGATACTGTCATGTATTAGCCTCATGGTGGCTGCCTTCCTTGCTGCTGAGTGTCCCTTCTATTTTTTAATCTCTAATTTGTCTTTTAATTTGTGGAATATCTCTTATCTTAACCAATTAATAAAAGTAAATGAAAATGTAGTTTTAAAAGATACATTGAGTTTTGTCATAAACTTGTGTAAATTGGACAAGTCACTTAACCTCTCTGATTCCAGGTTTACTCATACAGATTATTTCATTTTAACTGGTTGAACTGGCATGATGTGGACCACGCCAGGCACATATTGGGTGTTCAGTAAATATATTTTGTAAAACTACATCAACAATCATACTTTTCAAAAAAAAAAAAAAAAAAAAGACAGAGAAGAGCAGAAACAGGAAGAAATTCACAAAATTCTTTGTTAAACTAACCTGGATTTTCCTGAGAAATATTGAAGTGATCCATTTTTATGTCATTGAGCTCAGACATGAATCATAAAGTAAACAATAGAATTATTACAAAACCAGAACAGGTATGCTGTTATTTACCCCGACTAGCTAACTTCCTAGGTGATAGTACTAGGCTTCTGGTATGTATAAAATGCTGTATAAATGTCTTATTATTTTTTGTTATAAATGTGTTTTCAAAATTCTAAATCCACTTGGATGGAACCAAATCGATTTTTCCCCTTGTCTTCCCCAATGCTATTTCTCAATATAAACTCATCACTGCGGCCAATTGGCATAAAGGGAAAGAAGATGGACACTTGGCTAATATTTGCGATTCCTTTTCTGTGGTTATTCATCTAAGCTTGCAGAGACAAACACTGCACTTGCAGGAAATTGTCCAACTATAAAGGCCTCGGGAAGAAGGGACAGGCTGCCTAGACCTTAAGCACTGCGATGAAAGGGATTCTATCCTTCATGTGGGTACAACTATCTAGCAGCATTCAGGAAGGTGCTGGAAGGGTTGGGGTAGACAATAAGGGAACGCATTCTTTACCGAAAATTTAAACAATAATAAAACCAACTCAGCAGATCTGCTTTCTGTTATCACCAAGTGCTGGCAAAGTTTAACAACGCACTGATGAGATTCTCTTCACCTCCAGGGCAGACCTCTCCCCACCTCCCACTGCCCCGCCATACCCCCTGGACACTATGCCACCAACACCACTCTTCCGCCGCTACTCTCACAATGCCTCACCCGTAGCAGACAAGAATTGGGGGAAAATGCTAAGGTAGGAAATAACGTCAAATTCCCCCTCCTCCACAATTCCTTCAAGAAAGAGAATTTCCGGGGCACCTGGGTGGCTCAGTCGTTAAGCGTCTGCCTTCCGCTCGGGTCATGATCCCAGGGTCCTGGGATTGAGCCCCACATCGGGCTCCCTGCTCCACGGGGAAGCCTGCTTCTCCCTCTCCCACTCCCCCTGCTTGTGTTCCCTCTCTTGCTGTGTTTCTCTCTGTCAAATAAATAAATAAAATCTTTAAAAAAAAAAAAAAAGAAAGATAATTTCCTTATTGATTTTCTAAAAACATGAAAACCATAGTATAAATTTCCCAGAGTGCTTTGTATGTCTCTGGCCCTTATGAAAGTCCTGTGCTAAATGTTAGATTCCATAGCATAAAGGAAAATGTCCATTCCATGAGGACAGGGCAAAGTAATGAACAATGGCTGGCCAATGGGATATGCGGGAAAAGACCTGCAAGACCTGAGACTATGGACCCTAATGAGAAAAGTCTTCACACCCGGTGCGGTGCATTAAGGGCAGGGTGGTGACCAGATTGAGTCCTTTTTCCAGAAGCACATGGACTTTATATATAACAGAGGTTCCGTGTAAGGGTGTCTTTCTAGCATCAAGAAGGATTGAACCCTTTAAATGGGTTCTGGAAGTCTTAATGTAGCAAGAGGATCGAGACGTGTGTTTTCTACTAAGCTCACTCTCCAGTGACTGTTATGCACTTTCTGAAGCATTGCGTTCCCCTGCACACTACTTGAATGGTAGAGGAAGGATGAGTCGCAGACGTAAAAGCCAATGGGGAACTTTGGGGATAATGATGTGTCAACGTACGTTAGCTGATTGTAACCAATGTACCCCCCTGGTGTGGGACTCCAATAGTCTAGGAGGCTGTGCGTGTGTGGGGGTTGGGAGTATATGGGAACTCTCTGTAATTTCTGCTCATTTTGCTGTACACCTGAAACTGCTCTAAAATAGAAAGCCTTTTTTTTTTTAATGCCCCATCCACTAATATGGATGTGCCTGGGCCCTTGGACCCGGGCTCCTTAGCCCAAGAGGCAGTGAATTTATGTATATCAATTTTAAGTTACTACTAATAATACCAGGGATGTCTGGGTGGCTCTGTGGGTTAAGTGTCTGCCTTTGGCTCAGTTCAAGATCTTGGGGTCCTGGGATCCAGTTCCTGCCAGGCTCCTGCTCAGCGGGGAGCCCGCTTCCATCTCTGCCTGCCACTCCCCCTGCTCGTGCGCTCTCTCTCTCTCTCTCTCTTTCTCTCTGACAAATAAATAAATAAAACCTTTAAAAATAATAATAATACCAATACTTCTTGAGAGTTTATTCTGTGGCAGGCTTTGTTCCAAGTGCTTTGTATCTTTCTGAGTTTTTAGTGACTAAAAACTAGATTTGCTTTACAATCTTGTACTCTGAGTAATTGCTCTCTGAGTAATCAGAAAGTACCTATAGTACCAAAGCCTTGGGACTTGCCACTGTTGGTTCCATAAGCCGGTGCCGGCTTCACTGAGAGGGAACGGGGTGAAGCAAGACTGTCATCCTGTGAATTGAAGCCAGATTGTTCTGGACCAATGCAGGAATGTAGACATGCACCTTAAAAACAATAGTTTAGCATAAAGCAGCCCTCCAAATACGTTAAGCCTTTTTGTCGTACAGGCAGAAGTGAGCTCGAGCTTATTACCAAGACTAATCTTTCAATATTTCAGAAAATGTGATTTCTAAGATGCTTTCACAACCATACAATCCTCTAACATTCAGTTTCTTCTATGTTGCCAATAATTTCAAAGATCAAGAGGCAGGTACATAAAAACCACGATGTTTCGCATCAGTTGAGGGTGCCGGTCAGAGACACACTAACAAGGTATTTATAGGGTTTCAGTGGTGATGTGGGTGAGCCCCACACTGAACATACACAATGACTCAATTTTAGGTAAGATTAAAATGTGGAGAGAATACTCCTTTGTCATTTCCTTCGTGATACTCCCCCTAACATTTTCTTTTCTTTCGTCTGCTTGTTAATATCTGGCATCTCATTTAAATAGTATAGAATCTTTTCTGAGCCAGTGATGAATTTTTAACATGCAGATACCTGGAGAGATAATAATGACTGAAATCTTCAATATGAAGTGAATTTCCACGTCAAAGCTGAGGATTGCCTCAGTAGGACTGTGGGGGCCTGATGTGTGAGATGTGGGGTGACCACCTCTCAGATGAGGTTGAGGGAAAGGTGCAGAATAAGGGTTCAGAAGACAAACATCTGACTGCCTCACTATCGACTATCAGTCTTCCCCTGTGATGCTCCAGCCTCAGGGACTGCCCAGTGACAAGTGACTGCATTCTGGAAACATTTAAGATGACTGGCACAGGAACTTTGGTTAACACGGAGGGAGTGTTTATCCTGCTCTGAAAGTTTCTTCTATTTATTCCCACAGAAGTGTACAGTCTCAGTCACGGGCTCAGTCACGTTCTCTGCTCCCCGATCCCCTCTGAGTCACCCCTACCAACAACTTGGCGCCCCCCAAATCACCGTGCCGCCCTGTGGGACAAGTCCCCGAGCTGCTGCATCATCAATCCTTTCTCCTGTGACACTTCTCGCGTCCTGACCAAACAATTCTCTGATCAAAAACACCCCAAACCTGGTCATTTCCATCCTCACAAAAGAGAACAACATTTAAACAAGATTATGGTGTGCTGAATAACGCCAAGCCCTAGACGCCAAAATCTTCTATCAGGCAGAGCCACCTAGTGGTAGGATGGAATATGTTTATCAAATTCTCATTTAATTTCTCTCCTAAACAAACAATCCAATCCAGGTGGGGTTTTGGGTTTTTTTGTTTTTTTTTTAATATGTTCATTTTGCTCAGTCTTATTTACAGTTATCCCCTTTAAGATGGCCACTTCCATCTGTTTTCCTTACCAAACATCTCTTCATCCAAGCTAAACAAACCTCTAGTTTGTTATAATCACAGTTTTATGACTAAAATGGAAGCCGACACAACAGTGTCTCTTTAGAAGCGCAAGAAAAATGCCAATACTAATCCACTTCTAAAGATGGAGTCACTAGGATATTTACTTTACATTTTCCTCTTTGCCATAACTCACACTTTCTTTTCTCCACATGACACACACATATACCCATGTAAATTGTCACATAAAATCTACAGGCACAGAGACGATAAGCAAAAGGGCTCTACTGTGGTCTCCCCTCTCCTCCCCCACACACCTCTCATCAATAGCGGAAACTAGAAGTACCTTGGGTTGTGGTTTGATTCTTTTTCTTCCTTTAAAGTAGGTAAACATTCACAGTCCGCTAGGACAGAAAAAAAGCAAACTCATTGTTAGTCACCAAAATTCTATTTTCTATCCACAAAACTCTTACATTTGAGCATCACATTTCCCTGATCTGTATGGTTACTTGTGCAGAAATGGCCTCACTAGGGAGTTCCAGAGGTTAAAAGATTAATGATGGCAAGGCTCTTGAAATGGAAAAAGCATCAGAAGCACAGATACAAGACTTCAACATGCCTCTGGTCCTGTTGGAAAGGGCACAATTCATCACTGCTTGGTTATTCAGGCCCTGAAGAACCGCACTGTTGCTCAAAAGCTAGAACCTGCATGTTGCAGGTTAGACACTGGAATAAAATAGCTTTACCGGAGTCCTGACGTGCCTGCAGAATGATTTCAGTCAGGATGCCCCATCAAAAAGCAGCAGGTAAAGTGAGGAACAACTAACCTTCTTAAAGTCGTCAGAGTTCCCTCCTATTAGGCCCCACTTATTTTTAAGGAAAAACAAAATCCATCGGCTCCATCACGTATGTGTCAAAATAACTGTTTGCTATGGTTGTTAAAAAGAAAGGCCTTTTTCTAGGTTTCTGGTTTAGTGAGTGTAATAGGATCCTGATTTTGTATTACAATGATCCCAGGCACAAAAGGAAATATGGCAAATGATTAAGAGAGGTTATCTTTGGGTGGTATATTCTTTTCTTCTTTCTACTTTTTTTTTTTTTGCATTTTCCAAATTCTATTATGTAGGTATATTTTATAAACTAAAAATAACAAAATGAAACTACCTTCAGGATTATCTCAGTGACCCGCCCCTATCCTTAAATGTTCTACAGAGCCATTCTTTCCTCCATACTGGGCTATGAAAAATGGTTCTGTTCAAAAGTATACAAGTTCATTGAATGGTTCTAATCTTCTGGAAAGCTTATGTTGATAAGTCTCTGGTACAGTAATTCTAATAACAGGTCTCTGGATTTGGACTTCACTATTGTTGAATCTGACAGACCCCAGAGTATTTTTTAAAGACGAATGTGAAAAATACGAATGATATGATAATATAAATACTGGATCTTATTAATTTAATCCGAGCATTAAAATAACTTATTGACTTTTTAAACGGAACTTTAAAAAGGAAAAAAAACAGCTAATATCATTTTTAAATCTGAACATTGATTCAATGAAAAGTAAAGAACACATACAATTACTGCCAGATATCAACAAGTTCATGGGAATATTTATAATACTACTATATTGGTGTTGTCCAATAGAACTTTCTATATGATGGAAATGTTCTAGATCTGTGCTGTATAATAGAGTAGTTATGAGCCTCAAGTGGCAACTGAGTACTCAAAATGTGTCTAGAGTGACTGACGAACAAAATTTTTAACTTTATTTCATTTTTTAAAATTTTAATTTAAATAGCCACATGTGGCTAGCATCTATTGTCCTGGACAGCACGGATCTATGTAAACTATATGTGGTAAAGTTTTATACCATATACAGATTAAAATCGTAGATCTCTAAATGCTACCATATATAAGGTAATGCCAGACGCTAACCTTTTCCAGATAATTTGGACCTGAAGAGGTCCTTGTTTGAAAAAAGACCATTGGCTTCTTTAGAGAGGCCATTTGAAAAGCTTGTACAAGAATAAAAACCAAGGGCACCAAGTGATGGCCTAATCAAATGGAGTCTTTAACGATGGTCAGACCCAGGTTCACGGTCTGCATGCTCCAGATCTAATGTGGCTTGGGCTCACCCTGACACACTCCAGGATTTACGGGGTATTTCTGAAACTCTGACAGTCTTCTCATACTAGAGAAGACAAAAAAAGAACTTTAGGTGACCGTACCATTTCTATTCATGCTGTTCATCCACTTGTCAAGCTCTTCCATTTCGATTTCCATAACAGAGGGCGTGTCTTCCTCAAAAATGGGGCTAGAGAGAGAGCAAAAATCGTGTTAAAACAAAAAGAAGTGTGTTGGGCAGAGTTTCCTTTTGGGAGAGGCTGGAATGCTGAGTGGGAGAAAGGTGAACTTGAGGTCGTGTGTGACACTCCAGGGCAGATGGGGGGCGGGGGGTTGCCCTATTCACACGTACCAAACTCTAAAAGGAGGAAAGGCTAGAACTAAAATAAACCTTCCTCTATCGCTGATCCAAAGACGGAGGGCACACAGCTCAAGGGGAGCCCAGGAGACCCTGACTGCCCCCCAGAAGGTACAACGTTGGGCCAACAGGCTTCCACCGTGAGGATCCTCTGGGGAGTTGCCCTGTTGAGCATTTTAGCCTTGCTTAATTTCATTTCCCTTTCTTTGAGGTTTCTGATCTGTGCCCCAGGTCAAGAGGCCACTGTGAACAGGTTGCTTTCCTCACTTCTCCTTTCAATTCCCAGGCTTTTCTGTCATGGAGAAATAGAGCCCTTGCTTTCAGAAACCCACCGCACTCACTTCTCAGGGCTCAGAGCCCACAATTATGGGAAAGAAGCCCCTGGTTAATGTAAATGGGGTTGGGGAGGAGGACCACCAGCTCTGAACCACAGTATGGGCGTGACACCGTGGAGAGGAAGTGAGCCAAGTGTCTAAACAAGCAAGGTTGCTAGGGGAAAAGCTGGGGCGGGGGTGGTGACAGGGCCCCAGAACAATCTTCTGGTGGAATCTTGTTCTCTCTCTCTCTCTCCTCCCCCCTCCCTCCCTCTCCCTATCTTTCCCCTCCTTCTCCTCCCTCCCTCTCTCTCTCCCTGCACCACCCTTCCTTCCTCTCCGCCTCCATTCCTTTTCTCCCTCCCACCCCACCATGGTTCTGCCACATGAACTTTAGGCTTCTAACAGGGCTCTCCTCCTTTAATACCAGGGAACATATCTTTCCTGGTGATAAAATGTTTAACCAGAGTAAACGAACCGATGTCCTTGAAATACACCCAGTGTCAGAATATTGAACTACGATGCATTTGGAACTGGTAGTAGTCAAAAAGATTTAGTTTTTTCTGAAGAGGACCCTGTTCTTCACCCAGACTCCCCACTGAATTGAGGTTGGGGGCCTAGCGAGCATCCCCGTAGGCTGCTCAGGGCCGTCTCCCAGGGCCAAGGAAGCAAGAGGCCCCTCAAGGGTCCCTCAAGGGTGTCAGAACAAAAACCCATAAAAAGCAGATGGCTTTCTAATCTGCTCCTCTCCCTGATATCCTTGTCCTTACTGAGCTGGGTCAGAGGTAGTGGGGACTTACACTTTGTTGTTTTCACTTCCCAGTTCACCTAAAGAGAAAAAAAAATAAAGGCCATGTTAGCTTTCACTGTCCATAACAACTTTTTATTTCAACAACAGCTGAAATCTCCTTTACAAACACAAGAGATGACTTCAAATCGCATTTTTAAGGGAGCAATAATTAACCTTAATCTGGTGTTAACTGAGGTCTTAATCTGGATGGTCCAACGTGGATTAAATTCACACCCGGTTTTGGACTTCGTAATATCGTAAAATCGAAGCTCTGAGGAAACCTGCTCTGTGTTGCTGTGGTTGAGGTGAGAACCAGGTAACAGACTGTCAAATGCCCATCAGACTCCAGATGAACGTGTGGCAAGAATCAAGGCGCATTGCCCCAGCTCCAGCTCTGTTTTGTTTGGCAGGGGAACCAATGCATCCAGAGAAAGAGGCAGTCATGCCACGTGAGTGGATAACATAGGCCCCTAGCACCTTCTATGATGTGAAAACCATCAAGGAGCAAACCACTTTGCAGAGGTCCACCGAATAGTCAAATGTTCCCGATCCTTGGCAAGCAGAGGTCTCTTTTCGGCAGGCCTGCAGAAATGCAGGTCCCCATCAAGGAAACACAGCCAGCAGCCACCGAGAACTGAGCTCCTGGAAGCTGGGAGCTGTTGTCATTTCCTGAGGGTTGGCAAGCTTTCACGGCCTTGATGATCCAGGAAAGCTAGGCACAGATGGAAGTTTCGTGCCATTACTGCCTACCTCCCAGGGCCTCTGGGTTATGTCTTTCTGGCCCCTGGTAGGAATCTGAAGCTCCCTGCAGGTGCCTGATCCTCAGACACTTGGACTGGGGAAAGGGGAGTATATTCATTTTATATTTTTTATATAATTTTAATCTCAAATTGACATGCTATTTCCTTAAGGGGTTTTACTATAAATAAAGTCCCTACACATTGAGCCTCCCCTACAGGTGACCCATAAAGATCCCCCTGTTTTGTCACTTCCCCCCCTTTTCCTCCCCCTCTTTTCCTGCTTAGTAACACCCCCCCCACGCACACACCCACACTAATTTCTCAGAGAACAAGTGGCCCCACAGCCCCACTGTAGAAGGCATGGATTTATCTTTATAATTTGAGTGCCCACAGGCTTTGTGGAGAGCAAAAGCTAACCCTGCATGCAGATGATGGAAAAGTTTAAAAACCCATTACAAAAGTGCTCCAGATGCACCAAATGCGAAGCTCCTGTAATCAGTATTCAAACAGAGCAAAAAGCCTTCTGTGGCCTCATCTCTCCTGCTCCGAGACCATTACCCCGGCCCAGCCACCATGGCAACAGAAAAACATCTGGGAGAGCTCACCAGAGCCGAGCATTAAGCCAGGAGGGAGACCAATTACATGTCCCCAGCAATCAGGCCCTGCCCGCACCTCTCCACCTGGCCTCTATCTCTTTATTAATAGCCATCTACTCCCTTTGCAACCGGAGGGCAAATGTACCTCTTACACTACCCCCCACCTGCACTTGATTCCATTTTCCCTCCTACAGTCCTTCCATGTCATACCCTCCTCCCCACTTTGTCCTCTGCCTCCAGTCCCCAGTTACAACCACTTAGCACGCCCGTGCCCCCACTATCAGCCAGTCTCCTCTGTGCAGCGCCAGTGGTGGGGTGGTGGGTGGTGGGATTGCTGGGCTGCGCGGGTGGGGGGGGCGGGGGGCGTGGACTCCCACAGGGGACCGGCTGGCTTAGCTTTTCTTTTCCGTGCGGAACCCTGAGCAAGAGAGAGTCTTTCTGGAGATGTTCTGAGCTGAGCCAGGCTTCACATCACCACAGCCTGTTTAAAGGGATGCCTGCAGCTAACACAGAGACACAGCCCATCGAGACCCTTAATAAATGTTAAATAAGAACAGCTACAAATGTAACTCCTGGAGGTCTAGGAAGAAGGGCAATAGAACAGCAAATTACTGCCCGGCACTTCCCTTCTCCTGGACTTGAAATGGACAAGCCCAAAGGAAAAAATGTGATTGCGGGTCAGAAGGGCTCTTTCTAAAGGTGTTGGCCGGGTCCTCCCCAGTCATCAAATGTGCAGGCTCACTTCCTGCTGGAGAAGAACACACCAGGCACTATTCACATGGTGGGGAGAAACCAATGTGTCTGTTTCTAACTTTCTGAGGCGACATCATCCATGCCCTCCCACAAAACATCATTTTGGATGCTTTCCAAGCAAAATGCTGGTCTGACCCAGTGTGACAGTCCTATTTTTCCTGGAAAAAAATATTTAAATCAAATTTTGTTAATTTGAACAGTCTCCTTTTATTTATTTTTTTTAAGACTTATTTATTTATTTTTTAGAGAGCGGGGGGGGGGGCGGCACGCAGAGGGAGAGGGAGAATCTTAAGCAGACTCCCCGCTGAGCATGGAGCCTGACGTGGGGCTCGATCTCACAACCCTAAGAGCATGACCTGAGTCAAAAATCAAGAGTCCGATGCTTAACCTGCTACGCCACCCAGGCGCCCCTCTCCTTTTATTGATCTGCGTTATAATGTTAAATATGAATGGGTGGACTTTGGCAGACAGCAGGGCTTAACTTTTCAGCATTGTTTGTTTGAAGATATATTCATGTGTTAAGCAGCTAACCATCTGTATCTATATTAAAGGAAATATTCAAATAAAGTTCTCTATATCAAAACGTGTAATAAGCAATTGTTTTGAAATTTTAAGATCTCTGTGTTTTCTCTTAAAGTGAGGCATATTTTAAAACAAAAAGAATGTGCCAGTTTGTATTAAGAATAAGTTTCGAATTTGTTTTTATCTCTGAGAATAGGTAGGTGTTCTTTTAAAAAAGTACTAACGCTGTTTCATTAACTCATTCATTCAACCACATGTATTGAGCAGCTGATAAATGTTGGGCTAGACACTGTGTCAGGTCAAAGGGGCAATAACAATAAGCAGCAGCAGCTAACACAATATGCCAGCTACTCTTTTTCTGAAGTGGTTTACATAGATGAATTCATTTACTTCTCACGATGGCTCTGCAAGCCAGGTGTCGGATTTGCCCATTTCACAGATGAGGAAACTGAATCAGAGAAGTCGTAGAGCTAGGGAAAAAAGCCAACCAGGTAGTGCGGTTCCAGAGCCCATTCTCTAACCTCCACATCACACCATTAAACCAGACAAGTAAGGCAAGTTCTTGGTTCTCTCGGGACCTTAAAGAGAACCTGACCTAGTAAGAGAGACTAAAAACAGAAAAAAGACAAGTCACCAACTTACGCAACGTAAATGCTGTACACCGTAAGTGAGAACACAGAAGAGGTGGTGATTCATTTTGCCCAGGGAGTGATTACTCAAGGCTTCATAAAAACTTCAGAACTGGGCATGGAAGAATAGGGTGGCAGTTTGCCAAGCAGACAAGAAGGAAATCCCAAACAGAAGAGTAGTAGAGTAGGCATGTAAGCATCATGAACATGTGTGTAAGCCAGGCTCCGGGAACAGCAAATACTTGGAGCGTGGCTCCAGCAGGGTGCATGAGCCCTCTGAGAAGGAGGCCAGTTCTTGAGGGTGAATGGCTTTTGACTTTGGAGATGCTCACAACGAAGTCCCGCGAAAAATCCTCTTCTGTATTTAGAGCCCCCTTGAAAGCAGGCACATTTGACCAGACATCCCCATCCTTCCCCCCCAGGTCTTGGCTCCTGCCAAGAAAGGTGCTTCTTCCCAAGCTCACTTTTACCATACCTGCTGGCATTATGGAAAAATGACCATTTATAGCTCCTGCTGAGAGCTTAAAGGCTCTCCTGATACAAGGAGAGTGAGCCAGGCCTGCAGGCCAAGGGCATGATCTCAAAGCCAGAGGTGCCCTGTTAGTGAGTGTGAGGGATATACAGTGAATTTTTGTATGTACATATCAATATGTAGCTCATTAGAGATGGTCCCATCCCTTGAGTGATTTTTGTAATAACTAAAAGCTTCAACTTTAAAAAGTCTAATTAGAGTCATTTTTACCAGCACAAGCCAAAAGTCCTCAAGTCTGCTTTGGACTTAGAAGCACCCTGACACCTAGTATTTGTTGCTCCTAGATTTGGAACTGAATACCCGCAGAGGTATCTCTGACCTAGGGAATTCTCTATCAGATCGGTTTCAGCTTTATGCTGGTAATCTTCAGCCAACTAGGAATTTCATACAAAAGTTAGCATAGCTTTAATGAGAATAAGAACAATGCTTTACTCAGGCCTTTTCACAATCAAACTGGGCATGGAGGAGAAAACAATATCTTCGACAGAAATATACAGAATATATTATATAATATACAGAATATACGGCAGAAGAATCCTCTTCCAGTGGAGACAAGCCCAAGGTCTCAGCCTTCCCATCCCCAACCCCAAACTGACCCACCGCTTTGCCCTTTTGAATGTTTCCTCCAATTTAGGGAATGTTGCATGGACCTCTTGGCCGATATTAGACAAGGCCCTCATCTGGATTAGGTACAGAGAGGGTAGCTGTGTGTTTTAATTTTAGGCTAAAGCCATTCTCTTTTTGAAAAATAAGGGGATATTCATCATTTACTAGTTTATGTAGTCCTGGTTGCTCAACTTTAAAACCTCTCCCTTCTTTCTCCTCCCCCATCACCCACTCCAGACAGGCATTAGGATCATACTCACATGTCTGTACGGCACTCTGAGATCCTTGGCTAGAAGGCCCTGTGTAGAAGAAGCAAAAAATATTTTGTTTTACTGATTGTTCATTAACACATGAACACACACAGAAATGGGAACATACAAAATATTTACCTTGTTTGGTCCTTTTTCTTTTATAGCGTACTATAAGGATTATCACTGATAAAAATAGGAGCGCAAATAAAACCAGTGGGATCAACACCATTAATACAAACTCCAACTGATTTTCATCCTCGTCAATGTCGCCAAAACTTGAATTTGCCATGAATGCTCCCATGGTCACGGCAACAAATGTAGTTTGAGTATGAAAATCTTTATCTCTGCTTTCCTCTTCCAGGGGCATTTCTGCTGAATGTTCTGTTTCCTCAGAGAAATCTGTAGGGACACACACAAAATTGAGAGTGCCATGGAGACAAAGCTACTATGTTATGTTTTCAGTGATTTTTAAATATATCCTACATGCATCCAGCGGTAAACTTGATCCACTGCGTTTGGTCTTCCAGTTCAGTGTGACAGAGTATTGATTTAGTGTAAATGGAGCTCAAGCTGGGAGTATATTGAACATGGAATCAGAGCCCAGAGAGAAACTTCCCACAAATGCAAGCAGTTTAGCCTTGACCAGATACGTTAGACACACTTACGCGAAGGGCACTGAGAAGCTTTTTTGTGTCAAAAGGGTGATATTCCAGAACATCTCCTATAGGGTATGATGCTATTTTTATGCTATAAATGTAAATTCACATCTACTATAAGTTAACTACTTTCCTCGTAATACTTGGGTATAAAGGAATGCACACTGTCCCAATTTTTTTATTTATTTATTTATTTATTTATTTGAGAGAGAGAGATTGCGTGTGCCTTCATGTGAGTGAGGGCAGGAGCCGAGGGGGAGGGGCAGAGGGAGAGAGAGACTCTGAAGCAGGCTCCCCGTTGAGCGCAGAGCCCAACATGGGGCTCGATCCCATGACGCTGAGATCATGACCTGAGCCCAAACCAAGAGTCCAAGAGTCCAACGCTTAACTGACTGAGCCACCCAGGCGCCCCGCACTGTCCTAACTTTTAATAAAAGGTTACCTATCTATCAGTGTGGAAGAATTTTTGGAAACTGGGGTGACTGATTAGATTTCAGTGTCAGTTCTCACATTCTGCAGAGAACTGAGTCTCTCTGAGATTATCTGACAGAAATCTTCCTGGGTTCTAAATAAAAACACAGTGCGGATTTCGTTTGTAAGGTGACATTCTCAAGGAGGAAGTTCCCTTAGGGACTAAGTAAAGTGCACCAATATTTAAATGTATTTACTAAAAAGCATGTTTAGAACTTCCCCTAATAAGAAGCTATAAACCAGTTTATTCTGTTTGAACTTCAGATTGTGTTGGAAAACCATCCTGGGGCTCATCCCAGGGCAGGAAGGACTATGAGCCTGATGATTATCTGAAAAATCTCCCCTCACCTTGGCTATGTAGTGACCACAGTAAGGTAAGCTGAAGGTTTTCATCCTACCATAGTATAACGTCTATTGTTCAAATGGGGCCCGCCGAGGAAGAGAGCATATGAGTTTAGGCCATAGAAAACTTACCCAGTAAATAAGATGACGTATGGGAAGGTCCTTTCTAAAGTGCAAGGTGCTGTGCAAACAGAAAAGCCAGCTGTTTCAAGCCATGCTCTCTAACCAGAGGTTAGGTCACCCTTTGGAATGCCAGAGGGGGCCCCTGCAGGGCCCATCCCACACCTTATCCATCTGCGCAACTGAATGACAAGGGAGTCCTCTGGTTTAATTTATAAAAATATTTGTTTGAGCACAGTCTATTTTTTTTTTTTTTTTTGGTTATACAGATGAACATTTCAGCTTCCTCCAAGACCAGGGAATCCACTTGATAATCACATTGGTAAATGTCACCCCAAACCATCAGAATCAGTTACAAACTGCAGAGTCTAACCAACCGGTATTCTTCACGTGTTTATGCCCAAAGCAGGATTTAAGAAAATATTTACTATGTATTGACTTCTGTCTGGGTTAAATGGCTCTGTCTTATATTTATGTCTTCGAAATAAGGTAATAAGTTAATAATGATAGCATATGTTAAAAGCTTTGATGCATCATGTATCACCCCGAACCAGGAAAAGATATTAGTCCACTAGAACAATCTCCTCATTAGAGTCACATTGCTTGCCGAACTACTGAGACCAAATAGCATTCTTCACTGATAATCCAGCAGGTGATGACGAGACATTTACAGGGGGTGGGGGTGAGTGGCACATATGCAGATGCAATTGGTGGTACTGACCCTATTCCTTGAGGTCAGTGCTTACAGACCTTCCTCGAATCCCCAGACTTGCCTTTTATCTCTTTTGCTTACTTCTACTACAGCTGAGGCTGCCGCCACTATGTCAGGCTAACCTCTATAGAGAATTGACTAAGCCAAGTCCTGTGCTCTGCCTTTTACCCAGATCATCTCATTTTGTCCTTACCATTTTCCCAGATGGAAACTGGGGCAAAGAGGTTACACAACTTGCCCATAGTCACAGAGCAATCATGGAGGAGGATTTGAACCCAAGAGGGCTAGTCGCTGAACCTGAGCTTTGAACCTCACATGGTATTTTCCTTCCAATTAGACCGGAATATGATTACCAGTCATCAAGTGGTGAACAAGAGAGGGAACCCCATGTCCTTGCCCCTCTGCCTATAAGGAGGTGGCTTTCTGGCATGAAAGAGAAGGGCAGGGGGATGGGTCCCAGAAGCCTTGGCTTTGTGGGTCTCCTGCTAAGCTCCTCAGCCCAGATGTGCTGTGAGCAATGCTGCCCAGAAGAGCAGGATGTGTTCGGCACCTCTCCAAGGAAGGCTTTTTTTTTAAATTTATTTTATTTTGAAAATTTATCTATTTTAGAGAGAGCAAGAAAAGAGAGAGAGAGCACAAGCGGGAGGAGGGGCAGAGGGAGAGAAAGAGAATCTCAAGCAGATGCACCGCTGAGCACAGAGCCCATTGCAGGGCTTGATCTCACAACCCTGAGATCACGACCTGAGCCAAAACCAAGAGCCAGATGCTCAGCCAGGCACCCCTCCAAGGAAGGCTTTGGGTCACCACTTGACCCATGGCCCCAGAAGAAGAGAAAATAGGAAAGGAAATAAGGTAGCAGGAATAAAGAGGGCCTTTGGATAATCAGGAATGAAAGAGAAATGGAAAGAAGCACACCAGATGGTCCCGGGTTGTACATTCATTTTTTAGCATAAGGGGCAGTGCTGGTCACAGGTGGCCTTTAGTGACAATTTGCAGTGAAAAGGGCTGGAATTTCTCTCCCCATATCTCTCTCACATACACCCTAACATACATTTTCCACATTAAGCATCATTTACTCTCTCAGAATCTCTAGTGACTACCTAAATAAGTAAGAACCAAGGGGTTGGTCTCTCTCCCTCTCTGTTTTATTTTTCTTTACCCTACAAGCCTTCATCTCCAGATACTTCTATGATAACCTTCCTCCCAGCCCTCTCTGCCCCATCCAACACCATCATACCCAAAAATAATAAATAACAGTAACTGGCATTTATCAGATGCTTTGTATGCTAGGAACTAGCTAGGATAATAGGCACTACCTAATTTCATCTTCACAAAAACTTTATTGTGCACATTTTACAGATGAAGAAACTGAGTCTTGAATGTCTTGTCCTGGGGTACAACCCTGTCATTTATAAGTTCTGCTACATATGATTTGGAAGCCACATTCCCTAGAGTATAAGCACCAAATGACAGCGAAGGTTCTAGTCACAGCTCTGTCACTTCGTAGTAGCGGGAATTTGAACAAATTATTTACCCCTGTGGCTTAATGTCCTAATTTGTACAACTAAGGGGTGATCCCCCAAGCCCCATCTACTTCCACATTTCCACACATACGGTGTTTATCTTGTTTTTAATTAGAATTTTTAAATTGGTACTAGACACATGGTACTAAGGTCAGAAAGGAAATGTCACTACACCATGTCCCCCAGTTACTACTGTTCCCTCCCCAGAGGTAGCCGTTGTTTCTGTTGCCTTCCAGAGAAACTCCATGTGTATGTAAGTATCATTTCCCGTTTTCTTTTTTTAACACAAAAGGTAGCAAAATCTATATATGTTCTGTCCCTTGCTTTTTTCACTTAAAAATTGGTTTTCAAGATTATTTCCTGTCTATATACAGAGAGTTGTTTTTTCCCCTATTATTTGGCTGTATCATAACCTATTCCTATTGACAGAGATTTAGGTTGTTTCTCTTGCGTTTTCAGAGATGCCACAATAAACACCTGCCCATCCTTCAGTTGGCACGTGTGCACATACAGTCTGGGTTTTTTTTTTTAAGATTTTATTTATTTATTTGTCTCAGAGAGAGAGAGAGAGCACAAGCAGGGGAGCGGCAGAGGGAGAGGGAGAAGCAGGCTCCCCGCTGAGCAGGAAGCCCGATGTGGGACTCGATCCCAGGACCCTGGGATCATGACCTGAGCCGAAGGCAGATGCTTAACAGACTGAGCCACCCAGGCACCCCCGTACTGTCTGTATTTTGTCTCAGGTGTGATGAGAGCAGGGGCGAGGGCGTTGGGTGCAGGGGGAGAGAGGACAGCACCAAACCTCAGAGCTTCTCCAAGATAGCTCCAGCCCAGGCCTCACATGATGAAAACTGGCAGAAACTAAATCAGGAAAGTGCTGGGGGTGCAGGTGGTGTTTGGTGGGAAAGGCGGGGGCTGGAGTTGACAAACGCTGGGGATCAGGCCCAAGAGTTCACGCCAGGAGCATTACATGTCGTCAGAAGGGGAGCTGGAGAAGCAGGGTGGGCCATTGAATCAAATCAGTGACTGAGCATGGGTGACCAAGGGGACAGAGAGGTAAGAGCAAGAAAACCAGAGGTGGACAAACCCAAGGTGGGAACCGCAGCAGAGCCAGAGGTCACAAGAGCAGGCAGGGGAGTCCAGGGGGCAACTCAGGGGACGTTTCCCCAGAGCACTATGGAGGTTCCTCCTGTGGCCTGTGGGGTAACAGCAACTCTTAACCCAATGGACACGGGGCTCCCCAGACATGCCTTTGGACCCCAGCCTTTTCTAAGCAACACTTGCTAAGGCCCCTTAAAAGTCCATGGTGATTTCCCGTAAGAACCATCCTATGCTTCTGGGATAAAAGCGACACTTGACAACCTAAGGGGTCCAGCACTATGGCGGGAGAACCCAGCACTCTCTTCCAGGGAGTGAGTCTGGAGCTTGCGTGTGGAGCCCAGCGGGCAGGGCTGTGTCTTGCGTGGTGCGCGGGCTTTGCGGACATCTCCGTGGTATGGGGCGGTGCGCAGGACGCAGACCGACAGGGCCTGCGAAAGGCCCTCACGGCTTCAACCCTCTGTTTCTCAAAGGCCAGGAAAGGAGGCCCCTGTGCGGCCTCTCCCGTATGTGGGGTTGAAGAGCGGACGGAATCCCACGCCTGACAACACCGGCTGACCCAGAGAGCACCGCGCTCATGCCACCTGCTGGTGGGTTTGCTACTTCTCCGCGCTCTTCCCATCCGTCCTCCCCCATCTCCAGACTCGCCAGTTTCTCTGCGGCTCCCCACGGGACTAATCGGCCTGCTATAATGTCTTCATTTTTTTTGTTGTGTCTTCTTAGCTAAATTTGGACATATTTCAGGGTAAGAGATGTATGGCCCGGGGGGCTAAAGCTGAGAAAGCTGCAGAAGTGGAGAGGATCAAGCCTGAGAGCGAAAAGCGAGAGGCGTTAGCCAGCAAAGGTACAGAAGAGAAGAAGAGCGAGGACAGTACCTGACAAGCAGACAGGCTGTGTGTGAGGGCCGCCCGCGGGGGGGCCCTGGGCCCTGCACGTGAGCTGCCCACGGAATGCCCGCGGGGCGGCCAGGGCTCCAGGCCACGGAAGCCCTGTCTTCGAGTGGCCCCAACGCAATCTAGCCGCCCCACCCCACCCCCCCCGGCCCCCCCGCACTCTCCCTTTCACCATCTCTCCCCCTTTGCTCAGATCCTGCCGCATTACTACAAGATCATGGGCGTAGTCACGGGAATGAGGAAAGCACTTCGCTTGGCTTTTAATCCTCAAATCCTAAAATTACCAGATCATCAACTGCACCGTTGCAGCATCCCTTACAAAGGATCATTGACTATATGCATGCAAACACATCTGGGACGCATATTCCACACGTCTGGCAAGGACCCTGGGGGAAATCCTTGTGGGTCGGAAACTGCGGGAAATGCTGGAGGTGAGCCTGGCAGCCCCAGCCCCCCAGCGGGCCGGTCACACCCCTCCCCCCATCACAGCTCCAAACACCGTCACTAAGTGGAAATGACTCTGCTTCCCAGTGAAGCAAACTAGCTAACTTCTCCTTTTTTGCAAGTGGAACAAATATGCAACCAGCTCTAGTTTTTTTAAGTGAAAAAAAAAAAAAACAAGTATTACGTAGGAACTGAAAGAATGCTGTTATAGTATAAAATAGAACAAGGCTGAGAGAATGGCGTAAACTCGGGATATCATCAAGTATGTTGAGCCGCAATCAGAGGACCCATTCCTTCATCTGTTATGTAGACTCCGTGCACAAATTGTGTCAACTATTTTATCTCATTTTATTTTTTTTAAGATTTTATTTATTTATTTTTGGAAGAGAAACAGAGAGGGGGCACAAGCTGGGGAGGAGAGGGGCAGAGGGAGGAGCAGACTCCCCGCTGAGCAGGGAGCTCAGGACCCTGGGATCATGACCTGAGCTGAAGGCAGACGCTTAACCGACTGAGCCACCCAGGACCCCATTTTTTTGTGATTTTTAACAATTTTATAATTCAGATAATGAAATAAAAGAAAACACAAGTCGAGTGTCAGGCATTCAAACTCAGCCCTGCTCTGAGGAGTAACTGGAGGATATGAATTTCAAGATATTCAAGACACCAAACTCAAGAAGTCTGCCTACTTCCTATCACCCCTGTACATCTGGGCACAGCAAAGAGCCAGTCAGTGAGAGAAGGATGAGACAAAACCAAACCAAGAAGCTCTCCAGTGGTTCTCAGCCTTGGCTGCACGAAAGAATCGCCTGGGGACCTTTAACACTCTTGATGCCCAAACCTTTACCTCATGGTGTCTGCGGTGAACACAAGCCTCAGTATTTTTTACAGTTCTTCAGGTGACTCCAAGGTTGAGAACCACTGCTGCCGACCCTACCCATTTCCCATCTTCCCCTGGGCCACCCCAGCACCCTCCCCTCCTGTTCTCTGTGCTCCTCCTTGGTAAAGTGGAGAAGAATCAGAGGTCAGGGAGTTGGATGCCCAAGGCTTGCCTAGCAGCTGCCAACTCGATCACCAGAATACAGTAGCTTAAGAATCATCGCTGAAGCCTGGAGCTCCTGAGAGACTCTGGCCAGGCTAGACTGAGAGAACACTGTCACAACCGTGCCTTCCCGAGTAAGTCTGATGAAGAGACAATGCGCTGGAATGTAAAACCCTCATTTCCACTAACGGTCACTGCCGACACATCAGCTTGGAGGCTTACACCAGTGGTCCTCGAACTTTAGCATCAGAATCACCTGGAGGGCTTCTCAAACACAGAGTGCTGGCCCCTGCTCCCAGAGTCTCTGCTTTAGTAGGTCTGGGATGAGGCCAAGAATTTTAAGGGGTTTTTTTTAAAGATTTTATTTTTAAGTAATCTCCCCACCTAAGGTGGGGTTCGAACCCACAACCCCCAAATCAAGAATCACACGCTCTGCTGACTGAGCCAGCCAGGCGCCCCAAGAATTTTCATTTCTAACAAAATGCTGCTGGTCTGGAGGCCATACTTTGACAGCCACTGGTTTAAGCTGCCCAAACAACCTCATTTAGATGTGCTTTATTATTGGTAACACCTCTTGTTCTCACCACTTACTGTGCACCAGCATCGCCTGGTGGGTTTTAAGCTCCACCCAGATCCGTTATGTGGGGCTATCTGCAGCTGCACGTGGGCAACGATCTGTTCTCAGAGCTCCCCTGGTGATTTCAGCAGTGAGTACACAGTAAGTAACTATGCTGGGTTGAGAGTTACTGAGTTAAACTGTAATTCAGTTGACTTCATTTTAATTTGTTGTTATTCGTGAAGATAGTCCTTACCAGCTTTAAAGATGATTGGAGAACCCTACCCAGAAAGAAGCCTCTGAAAGCAAAGTGAAAGGATGTATGCAGCCATCAAATAAATGGTCTGGTATCTCTCTACAAATCAGTTGCTCAGCATCTGTGGAATCTGACTGCGATGGGCCAGGGCAAAATGGGAACAAACGACTTAAAATCGGGCCCCAGCCTGTCTGTGGGCGGGTGATTGCGTTTGATGCAGGAAGTTGCCAACAGCAAGTGGATGGACCATGGCTCCTTGACGTTGGGCCCCTGGGACACCATCCTGCATGGCTTCTGAAGCGTTCTGGCCTTTCTCTGGCTTGCTTGGTTTCAAAAAGAGTGCTGTTTATCATCCGAGAGTAGTTCATTCAGGTACTCGTTTATTGCCCGAGGCCACGACGGCAGGTACTCGTTTATTGCCCGAGGCCACGACGGCTTGGTGCCGTATCTATCCCCAGCACCTGGAACCCTGTGTGCTGTGAGGTAGCCGTTGGGTACAGGTTGCTCAGGAAATGTAAATAGGCCAGGTTAGTCGGAGAGACACTGTTAGGACATCTCTCACCTTTTTATCGAGAATATCCTGTCCTCTTCCCTCTGTCCACCCTCTTCCAAGAATACACACAGTGCGTTCTTAGTCACAAAGAGAACTAGGGATCTCAGGTGGTCTCCTCAAAAGGTTATCGGAATTTTAAAGAAAACGCTGGAAAATGAGAGGAACCATTTAATGCCAAGTGAAGAATCCTGAGTGATGAAAAATTTCATCTTTTTAGTTTTTGTTTGGTAGGGTGCGGGGAATCCGGTGTTCCACATGGTTTCCCTCAGGTGACCTAATTCTCTGGGGACAGGACTAGGGCATCGGAAGGATTGTTGTTTTCATTGTAAGCTCTGTTGCACGACGTATTTAACAATTTTGGTTAAGTGAAAATATTCACTTAATATATTTTTGCTGACATATTTACCTGAAGAAGATATGGTCAGAATAAGTATGGTTGAACAGACGTGAGGCAAAAGCCCTGAGGGGTAAGGGCAGGTTCTGACTATCACAGGGTAGTTCAGGGAAAGCGGTCCTGTGTGACGATGCCTTACGTTGAAAGAAGGTTGACAAATGTTCCTTTGCTTATTTTGAGGAGGGTCATCTGGTAAAATGCTTTGCTGCGGTAGTCTGCTCTGGGAATTTACTTGTGAAGCTTGGTTATATTTTTACCGCATTGCCTTGAGAAACACACCTGCAATTGCGATTCCTTATCAGATGAAAACATGCCCCACGAAGGGGGCCCACAATGCTCTGATGTCTTTTTTGTTTTCAACTGTTTATTTTGATGTCTTTTTAAGAGAAAGCTTACTCATATTTAGTCAGACTTGCCCAGACCCTCAGGCTGTCTCGGTTTGAAGTTACTCACCTGGGAAAGCTGCATTTTTCACCTTCTGACTACCTTTATTGCACACTGGAGACTTATACTGGCCTATGGTACCTGGCAGTTTAAAGGAATACATGTATTTTTATGGGACAGAGTCCACATACACTTTTCACATTTAAAACTCTTTCTACCATCAGTGGGATAACAGACACACAAGTGCTTTAAAATGGAAAAAAAAAGGATTTTATTAAAATATAGTTATTATCATTACTAATCAGAATAATTTTCTATTTTTATTATATTTCTATCTCTCTCTTTTTATAAAGATTTTATTTATTTATTTATTTATTTATTTATTTATTTATTTATTTGAGAGACAGAGAGTACAAGTGAGAGAGTACAAGCAGGGGGAGCAGCAGAGGGAGAGGGAGAAGCAGGCTCCCCACTGAGCAGGGAGCCTGATGCGGGGCTTGATCCCAGGACCTGAGCCGGAGGCAGCCACTTAACCAACTGAGCCACCCAGGCATCCCTCTATCTCTCTTTTGAATAGCCAGTTTCAAGGATACAATTCTAGAGAGTAAGTTGGAAACAAATGTCCTTGGCCACGCCCTTGTCCTCTCCCTGGCCTGCTACCAGCCCCCCCTGAGTAGGAGGGAGACAGTTGGGCTCTTGCGCCCTCCGTCCAGGCATGGCACTCCTTGCTCAGATCAGTACAGGCTCAGAGTTGCCAGAGAAAGCAACCAAAAGACAGAGACAAGCCAAAAAACTCAGTGGTAGATGTATGTTTGTGATAAATCAGAGGACGGGAGAGCAGGGAAAGGAGATGTGGGCTAGTATCTCAGGGGCTAAGGTACCTTCACCACGAGCTGCAGGAGGAAGGGGGACAGGGTGCAATCAGAAGTTCCCATCATCAGCCTAAGGAGGAGCAGAGAGCAAGAGTTTGGGAGGCTGAGGAAGGAGGCCATCTCCCGAGGTCTCTGGAGCAGTGTCTGAGGGGAGCAGATTGTGGGTTGGATTTTCTGGGGTCAGCAAAGTCCCTTACCAGGTCTCTAAGCCCTGCTTCCATCTGATCCTATTTTACCTTGAGAGAGACTCAATCCTGCCCCTCTATCCCGGGCAATCTAGCAGGACTCGAGCACTGAGAATTGAGTGTTGCTGCTTGAGCTACTGATGCTGGGCAATCCCACTGTCTTGACAACCTCTTTTCTGCATTTATTATTATGATCCTGCAATTTTTTTTCTCTTCTAGTATTTAATGGGATGAATTACATTAGTAGATTCTCTAAAGTTGATCCACTCTTGGATTCCTGGTTTTAGTCTATGCAATTACTGGGATGTTTTTTGTTTTGTTTTGCTTGTTTTGTTTTGTGTTTTCCAGCACAGTTCCTCTACTTGTTATTTGAATGATTGATCTAGGACTCGGCCTAAATTTTCTTCTAATATTTGTTAACTGGCTACACGGCCAATATGCCTGTGGTCTTAGTGATGCACCAACATAAGGATGGTCTTTGCTTGAAAAAGATCATCATAGTCATAGAGCTTACTAAAGTACAGGCTGCCCAGTTAAATTTGAATATCAGATAAACAACAAATAATTTTTTAGTATAAACATGTCCCATGCAATATTTGTGTGGCCTCTACTTACACTGAATTGCATGAGATGTACTTACACTAGAAAAAAAGTGTTTATTTGAAATTTACATTTAACGGGTGTCCTATATTTTTATTTGCTAAATCTAGTAATCTTGACCATAAAAAACAAGCATTATGTTTAAAAAAGAGTACATTAATTTTTAAATTAATATTGTCAATGGAAGATAAAAGCACATGTCAGCAAACCCTAATAACCACTGGGCTCCTGTTTCTGAAAACTACAATGGGGCGGGGAAGCAGGAAAGAATAAAGACATTGTAACTCATATACAACAAAGACACATAGAAGAAAAATTCAAATTTCCAAAACAAACTAGATTTGGTGGTTTTGTTTCGAGGAAAAGAAACCAAAACACCACCACCAACTGGACCCTGCTCTGGTAGATAACTCTCCTTTCAAACCACCTTCTTCAATTAATCAGGAGATGCTTCTGTGCTGTCATCCCCACCCCCAGGCAGATTTTTCTATTCATTTTATGATACAGAAATGTTATTTCTTTTTCAAGTTTTCAAATCAGCTCTTACTGGCTTGAAATTTATCATCTATGGAATTTGTATTCCTTTTGTATTCCTTTCAAAACCTCCCCAAAATGTTTGTGACTACCTGGCCTTTCTGCAAATTGTCATGCTGCTCAATGTATATTTTCTGGGTCTGAACTCCATCCCTAGTTTGAGAGGAAGACGGATAAGAATACTTTCTCAGGGAGCACCTGGGTCTTCAGTCAGTTGAGCATCTGCCTTTGGCTCAGGTCATGATCCCGGGGTCCTGAGATTGAGTCCCGTATCAAGCCCTACATCGAGCCCCACATCAGGCTCCCTGCTCAGTTGGGAGCCTGCTTCTCCCTCTCCCTGCTGTTCGTACTCTCTCTTACTCTCTCTCTGACAGATAAATAAATAAAAATCTTAAAAAAAAAAAAAAGAATACTTTCTCAGTACTACTCGTGGATGTGGCTACATAATATTCTCTACAGGAAGGGAAGCAGTAACTCTTGCCTGTTTGGGTGTGAGAAGACAGAAGTAAACTATACATAGAAAGATTTGGGATCGTTAACATTTTGGAATAAAATAAAATGTGGTTAACTAAAAAATCATATTTATCTAGGTATTACCACAGTTTCATTTTATTATTTAAATGGTTATGATTTTGTCATGAATACATGTAAATGTTGGATAAATTTCATGTCATTCCTCACGCAGTCGTGTGCCTATAACGTACCAGACACTGTTCTAGGTCCTGGGATATAAAGGCGAAGGAGACCAGGTCCAAGCCTCCCAGGGCAGACACGGGTAAGTGGGGACAGTGGCACATAAACCAATAACTAAAATACAGTTTAATAAAAGCAATTGTGTATGATTGTTTGTGTATGGAGTCCCATGAGGGCATGGGAAAGGAAGGTCTTCATTCATCTGGGGGTGGAAGATTCAGGAAATCTTCACAGAGGAGGAGATCCTTAAAATGAATCTCAGGAGTTCATCAAGCCAAGATGTCAGGGAAAGGCATTACAGTTGAAACACATAGAAAGGCTCAGAGTTTGGCACATTCAAGCAGTTGTACCCTCAGCCGTGCGGTGGGGAGTGTCAGGGTTAAGCAGGAAAGGATTTCAGGACAACTCATAAGGGGCTTGAAATGATGTCAAGGGGTTTGGAAGCTAAGGAAAGGAAATCCCACTGAAGGGTAAGTGCAGGAGGAAATGATTACTTTTTGTCATAGAGTTATTGCTCTGGACATTACGTGGAATTGGTTTTGGAGATGAGACTAAAGGCAAGGAGATAGGTTAAGAAGTTAATGAAGTAGATGAGGTAAGCGCTAACAAGGGCCTAAACTAGCAGGGAGCTAAGGAGTTCCGCTCTGGACATGCTGAGCCCAAGGTCCCTGTGACATGTCCAAGGAGAACTGAGGACGAGAATGCAGGTCTAGAGCTGGGCAGCTAGGCCTGGGGGGAGGTGGTTTTTTTTGGAATCATCAGCCGAGGAGTGAGATGAAAGCTATGAACATGGATGCCATGGCTCAGGAAGGATATAAGGAATAAGAAATAAAAGATAGACATTACTATGAAAGGACCAGGTGGAAGAGAAAGACTCCTAACCCCAAAGTGGAAGGAAGCAATCAAGGTCATAGGAGATCAAGGAGAAAATGTCATCATAAGACCCAAGGAAGAGGAGCATTTCTATAATTGATTAATTATGTTAAGTGATACAGAGGAAGACGTGTAATATGGACAGAACTGGGTCCCTTCGGTTTAGCGATTAGAAGGCACTGGTGATCCAGAGAGAGCAATTTGAGTGGCTGTGCTTGATACAGTAACCAGGTTGCAGTGGGTTGAGATAAAGGCATGTTGACTGTCTTTCAGAGATTGGGAATTATAGAAAGGAAAGATAGAGGAAAGCTTGAGAAGAACTCAGAGGTGCTCTAGTTATTTTTCATTATGAATGTATACCTACCCTTTTTTTTTTAAAGTGTTGATATTGTTTAGATCCTAATTTGAACAGAACAACTATTAAAAAACATTTACAAGATAATTATCAGAGCTAATTAGACATTGACTGGGTATATGATGATATTAATTTTTAAAGCAATAATTGTATTGAGGTTATACTTTTTTTTTTAAGATTTTTATTTATTTATTTGAGAGAGAGAAAGAATGAGAGAGAGCACATGAGAGGGAGGAGGGTCAGAGGGAGAAGCAGACCCCCTGCCAAGCAGGGAGCCCGATGCGGGACTCGATCCAGGGACTCCAGGATCATGACCTGAGCCGAAGGCAGTCGCTTAACCAACTGAGCCACCCAGGCGCCCAGGTTATACTTTTTTTAACATGCTTTTTTAGAGAACAATGTAACAGATAACCGAGTACCCACCACAAATTTTCTTACACTTTTCCATATTGACCAGAGGATGGTTTGGCAAACTTTTTCTTAAAGAGCAGAGAAAGCAAAAGGCAGTTTTCATTTAACCATTTAAATATATAAAAGCCATTCGTAGTTCATGGGTCCAAAAAAAACAGGATACTCACAGAGACTGGCCAATGGGTCATTTGCTGTCTTCAGAACTGTCATGTTTTTTTCTGAAAGGAACACATCAGAGATGTAGCTGAAGCCCTCCTTGTACTCCTCCCCGATCTCATTCCCCTCCCTACCTCTCCAAAGGTAACTGCTCTCCTAAAGTTAACGTTATCGGTCCCAACTTTTCAGATATGCCTATATCCCTAAGCAATATAAGCATAATTTGGAGTGTTTTTAGAAACTTTAAATAAATGTAATCATTCTGTGCATAATAATCTTCAAGTGGCTCTTTTGGCCAACACTACATTTGAGATTAAGTCATCTTCATACATTTGGACTAGTTCGTTAATTTTACCTGTTGTATGCTATCTCATTTTGTGACTATATTAAGTTTCATGTATTCTTCTGGACATGCACATTTAAGTTGTTTCTATTTTTTCCATCTTTACAAACAATGCTACAATCAACATTATTGGCCATGACTCTTTGCTGCACATTTGCTTTTGATCTGGGGTATATACCTAGGATTGAATTGTTGGGGTTGTAGAGTATGAACATATTCAGCTGACTAAATATTTCCAAATTGTTCTCCAGGCTGATTGTATAGAAAAATTTCCTTTTCCAGTCATCTGGTATAGTTGGTAACCTGAAAAATTCTCCCAATATGCAACACTTAGAGATCCTGAATGAAATATAAGAGGCAACTTTTTACATGTATAAAGAAATCTCAAAAAAGCAAGGAAATCCCCAGGCTCCAGAAAATGTTTTAAAAAAGAAGAAGAAGAAAAGAAAAAGATGATATAGGAAATTTAAATTCAGAGACAAATTTACCTATGGGGATTTCCTAGAACAAAGGTTTGGGCCCATAGGGACATAAGAGGCTATAATGCGTTCAGGAGCTCCTGTCCATCTCTTGGGTTAAAAGTTAAAGCTAAAACACCAGGCCATGGAAAGAAAGAAAGAAAGAAAGAAAGAAAGAAAGAAAGAAAGAAAGAAAGAAAGAAAGAAAGAAAGAAAGA